>NC_085030.1:6475563-6524904 GCF_963692335.1 Osmerus eperlanus | reverse complement strand
TCCAAGTTTTAAAACAGCACGGAAAAGGCAGCAAAGTAAGATGCAAAGTGTTTATTCGAATCCAACACAAGGATCGATTCCAACAAACGTGAGTAGACCCTGGAGTCTGACTGGCCTTTTTCTCCGGACATTTGCCTATATATCTACTTTCCATTATTTTAAGATCTTTTGTCATTGGTTTTTTTCTACAACAGGTTCTTGTTCTCTGCCAGGTGTCCATTTACTGTACTCCACATTTCTCCTCGCAACCAGAAGGTCCTGAGTTCAATTGCTGTTGATGTTAAGGTAAGCTATCTCCCTGGCCTTTCTGCATGGAGTTTGCAAGTTCTACATGTATTCATGTGGGTTCCCGTCATACACCAACACCAAAAAACATTAAAAATGAAAAGATGCAGAACAGATTTTCTCTCCTGCCCATGTCCCTGGTCAGGACATGGTGAGCACTTGGAGCACTTGGACTTGGCCCATAGGCACTGCTGACATGGCTGCCCACTGCTCCTGCTTGCCCTGGGAGGAAGGAGAGCAGGATGGGACAAAAAGCAAAGACTAATTTCTCTGGTGGACGTCCTTGTGTGTGTTCTGTCGCTCCCTGCAAGTGTGTGTGTCCACATTGTGGGAGATAAAATTGAGAATTTTTCGTCTTCTTCATAACCACATTGTGCAAGTATGTTTTTGAAATGAAGATATCAAACATCCAATCAATGAGTTTTTCAGAGATCCATCAAACAGCTAGAAATTAGATAAAGGAAAGCAACTACAGCTGGATCATATCATTTTCTTGAGAGCGGAGTAGCCTGGCAACATCAAACCAGGGGAAGCCAAGACAGCAACAATCCTCAGGTGCACCTCGAATCAAAAGCCACTTGAACTGTAGAATGACCCAACCTTAATCCAAGACGATATTTGTATCTTGTATTTGATCTCTCTCTTTCTGTGATTTTGTGTACTCTCAAAATCACAGTCTCTCTCTCTCTCTCTCTCTCTCTCTCTCTCTCTCTCTCTCTCTCTCTCTCTCTCTCTCTCTCTCTCTCTCTCTCTCTCTCTCTCTCTCTCCTCTCTCTCTCTCTCTCTCTCTCTCCTCTCTCTCCTCTCTCTCTCTCTCTCTCTCTCTCTCTCTCTCTGTGTCCTTCTCTCCCTCCTACAAGCAACACAGAAAGGAAAAGAGCTTCAATTCAGGAACCTTGATGACCCACCAGGCATAACAAGAACTCCCTCTTTCTCTCTGTCACGCTCTGTTTAGAGACCACAGACACAAAGGGAAGCTGATGCGTATGGATTTTCTTTTAACGGTAATAGACTGTCAGGAGGCCTCACACAGCTTGTGTGGAGATTGGGAGGCATAGACAGTGGTAATTGAAACTGACAGCAGGTTGAACACAATGGCTCTGTGGATAACAACCATCATAACCCCTGTAATCATCCCAGCAGCACTGTACGGCAAACTTCTTAGGTAAACAAAAGTACCCAGCCTTCGGCAACCATCTTGTTTCCTCTTGCTCATTGATTGGCTGATGTCACAAAGGAGCCCACATGCTGCCTCTAGCTGGGGCCATTGAGTTTGCGGCGCTGGCCAGGGTTGGTTGCCAGCGGTTACAGGTTACAAGCACGGTTGTTTGGCGCCCTCCCTCGAAAAAGGCCTCCGTCCGGGCCTGTCAGTGCACCGTTGTTCTCCTTGCTACTCGTAATGGGTCACAACATCTGTGATCGCTTTATAATGGATGCTATTAAGTCAGTGGTGGCAAGATTTACTGCCCACTCTCAGCTCTGTGGTTGCCCTTCCAGGATAGTTTGAAACGCAGAAAAAGGTAAGCTTGATCGAGTGTTGTGACTAGGATGAGTGAGCTGTCATCCACTAGGAACAGACAATATAAACCGATATTACACAAACTCTGTTGCTAGCATTTGGAGATAACAAAGTAATAACAATTATAGTCATCCTAATCTGGCTACATGCTTTAATGCTTGGTGATTTAATTTCCCGGCAATTCCACTGCATTTGTAACACCAGCTTATGTACTTTATGGGCAGATATGCTTTTTGAGGATGCTTTTGTCACACATATTATAAGTTTAATGGGTTCCTTTCCAGATGGCTGATACAACCTCAGACCTTGTCCTGTTTCTAGCTCTATATATATTGATTGAGAGCAAACATTTTGTTTGTTACACTGCTTATAGTCCTGTCCAAAGGAAAAATAATGTTGTAAATGTAGGCGTAACCAATTTCAAATATGTATATACTTCACACAATAATTTATATCCGTGAACTCAATCTAACCATCAGCACAGCACATAACAGCATACTATTACTAATACTGCAAAAAAAGAAAAACACAGTTCCTCTCTTCCATAGTTTATTTTCAATTAATTTCTCATTTTCACAAAGTCAAATTGCAATTGGTGAAGAGTTAAAGCAAACATCTGTCCTCATCATTTTCAATAAGTGCAAGCTGTCAGGCATGTAATCAGAAACTCATGTGCTGTCAGTCATATTCTGTTTAGCCAGAATGTGGCTCAATTTCTATCTCGTCGTGGGTTGCGTGTCCTGATGCTTGATTTCCTTGCTTGAACAGTTAAAACTTCCTGACTTCTGTTTCTGATCCTAACAGCTGTTACTGCAGTGAGAATGCCAGTAAGGAGGCACACAAGTATTTCTGGTGTATTTGTTCTTCTTCAGAACACTTCAATTGGATTTCACTTCAGTTCTCCTCAATATACTGCAAAAGATCAACATATATTATGATGTTTGCTGAGTAAGTTATGTTTGTTATGTGTGAACAAATGAGGCTTCCTCCTACAGTAAATCCCCTGATTCTCACAAAATGATTTGCGTTGTATCTGTTCTGTACAAGAGGATTGTTTCCTTGACAACCCTAAGTGTTCACAAAAACAAAGTTGACCGTTAGCCTCTCTCGTAGGTGCTGATGGATGGGAGAAAGGGTGAAATGTTATTATGGCTGAAGTGTACTTCCTGAGAGGCATATTATCACCTGGATCCACCTTGAGAGAGAGAGAGAGAGAGGAGAGAGCGAGAGAGAGAGAGAGAGAGAGAGAGAGAGAGGAGAGAGAGAGAGAGAGAGATGGTCCACCACTCCCTGTCGGCTCACCATGCTTGGAGGAGGAATTTCCATTTGAAATATTACCAACTCTAATATTAGCGTTCTCCCTACTCTTTCTCTCTGTCTTGTCAGCCCCCCCCCCCCCTTCTCTCTCTCTCTTTGTGTCTCCTCGCCCTCATATCTACAGAGGAAGTCTGAGTTTCGGAAATGGAGATACAAAGACAAACAAACACGCATTAATATTTAACTAATTGGAGTGTCGTGTGTTTAATCCTCATGAATATTGAAGAACCAACTCATAAATGAATCTAATTAACAAGTATCCTTGATGGAGGCATTTTCAAAAGAACCCTGATGCCTTTCAGAGAAATCCCAGCCACTGATTGCAGACCATCGGCAGGGCAGAGTAGACAGGGAGAGTGTCTGGAACGTTGTCTTTGTGTGGTGACCCGTAGCTCAGAACCCAGACTGCCTCCTCCCCTGCTTCAACTGTCATTACCCAGTGCAGGGGTGTCGACAAATGGCGGGAAATGAAATGGATATGCTTTAAAGTCACTTTAATGGGTTCATGTGATGGCATGAACAGAGCTAATTAAGGTCAGGGGAGTTCTCATCACAGCTGGGTCCATAGTTGTGTACTGTACAATTTTTCATCAAGGGCATTTTTTATGCACTACTGACAAGCTCTGAATTGCCTTTGCTAAAATAAAGAAAATATAGTTTTTCTATGTTTGTAACCTAGTTTCTCAACACCCTGGTCCCTGAAATCAAGTCTGTTTTGTTGAAGCAGCGTAAAAACACATTTTGTGTATGACTTACTTGTATATCATGAATAAATCCCTTGAAAGGGGCTGAATGATGTATTTAGTGGACATGCTGTGTTTATATAGTTTCGAATACACTGGAAAATACAAGTGTAACAAATGATGTCTGGCTTCAAGTCAGCACTGACAGCACTAATCTCAGAGACTGCTTTTACAATAGCACAGTACTGTGTAACTGCATACACCATAAAGCATAGCATAGCAGACCAGACACGACTACACAGATAAAACTCTGGGGACAAAGCTGCCTGAAACATATTGACGTTTGGAAAATATGGTCAAATTAGCCAGTTACTGAGTCACCATTTGATGTCACGACGATAAAAAAGAGAAGTGTCCTGTGATTTAGTTCCTCCTTTGTTGTTTTTATTACTACTACTGAGAGGCAACCTGGAACCGAGTGACCTGAGTCAAGCATCTTTGTACCGCACATAAATTTGTATTTGTTTTTTTGTAAATAGAGATATCGGGTATAATGAGTTTAATTAACAGTACACGGCTCATTTAGAAACCCTCCATCTGAAATGCTAACCTGTTTAGGTGACTTATCTCTCACATAAGCAAACATTAGAGCCTACATCTTCAACATCAGCCGGTCTTAATCACTGATTCATGAGGCTATTTAGGCCTTGGAGATTACTGCAGAGACATTTAGGAATGTAGTCATTAGATCCATTAGATCCCACAATGTTCCTGGGAGTACTTGTTGATAGTTGAGGTAAGAATTATAGTATTGAAGGATCATACTCAATCCAAGTATGCATTTTTAAGTGTACTATACAGAATAATCATATGTTAAATCTTTTTTATGAATATGTGGGGATTAAACCAGGATGTACATATCCTCACTAAGTTAAGTAAAGTCCATTCATGGTACATAAACAACCTGAAAAGATAGTGGGCCTTTAAAGAGTGTTCCCCGTGCACGATAAACAAAATAACTGTAAAAGAGGGAGCACTGCTGTTCCTATCATTGTGCACATGATCTAAATGCCTGCAGACGAACCCCCCAAATATTCATTCAGCACCGTTGAGTATAATTTATTGCCAGTCTTCAGGGCAGAGTGTATTCCTACAGCTACACTGTATTGGTCGGCTTTGTGTTTCGTATAAATAACCATGCACCCTATTTCTATTCATTGGTTCCACTGTTTGTATGTAGATTCCCGAGATCAGATACAGATAAGATGTTAATACAAACATGCTGTAGATGGGGTGGAAATCTTTGTTTCTGGAATAAGTTAAGATTTAATTATCTGAAAGACTATCACCCACCACATTTTCCTCATGGTGCTGGAGGGAAGACGCAGGGTAGGAGAGAGAGAGAAAGAGAGAGACTAAGAGAGAGAGAGAGAGAGAGAGAGAGAGAGAGAGAGAGAGAGAGAGAGAGAGAGAGAGAGAGAGAGAGAGAGAGAGAGAGAGAGAGAGAGAGAGAGAGAGAGAGAGAGAGAGAGTACACAAAATCACGTATAGCTTCCCTGAAATATCCTAAGACCTTTAACTAACATCATGCTTATCAGTGCTCCAGTCTGTCTTTGCCGTTATCTGCACCCACAATCTTGTAATGTTCCGTGGTAAATTCCCTGATGAAAGATATCAAGCTTATTTCTCCATGAAGACAATCTAGGATCCACATTCAGAGAAGCAACAATAAATGAGGTTTTTAAGGGGTCTAGACAGTGTCTAAATCTATCATCATTATTTATATTTACCATATAGAAATCTACCCCATTTAGAGGAGATATAAATGAATATCATTTAATTCAGTTTTGTCAAGAGAGTCCAAATAAGGTATGACGTGTTTGGGGCTATTATTATTTTACCTATATGAGGACAATCTGACAAAAGTAACATTGAAAATATGTCTGCCATCACATTGATGTTTTGAAGTGCTGGTCGAATTTCCTGTCATCTCCCTGTTGTCCATCTCTGGTTTCTATACTGAACACAGGGGATGCAGAAGTGGTTTTGATTCCCTGGAAGGCACACGTGGGAAGTGGGCAGCCGGAGTGGGTGGGGTCAGGCACGGGCAAGATTGTTTTCAGAACCCAATATTATCAAAACAACCAGATCCAAGATTCCTGGAGAATTTGAAATGAAAACACTCCGGGACACAAAGACAATGTTTGGAACAGTATGTTTTGGTTGCTGTTCAACTCAGGGGCGTAGCCAGATCATCTTTTTGGGTAGGCCTAGAAAAATATGGATAGGCATCTTTTCAGGTTTTTTTACTTATTTACTTTGCGATGTGCACCCAGTGCATAATTTTTTTGATATATTTTCGTTTTTTGGTAGGCCTTAGAACAAATTGGGTAGGCCTATGCCTACCCGTGGCTACGCCCCTGGTTCAACTGAGCTTCTCATTTGCTGTCGCTCTCCTGATTCTACTGATTGAAGTTCAAGGTAAAT
Organism: Osmerus eperlanus; assembly: GCF_963692335.1. Lineage (NCBI taxonomy): Eukaryota > Metazoa > Chordata > Actinopteri > Osmeriformes > Osmeridae > Osmerus > Osmerus eperlanus. The sequence goes on along the minus strand of NC_085030.1, from coordinate 6,518,613 downwards.
AAAAGGAGCAAATGGAGGTATTAGTGTTAATGATCTTCTTGTGACATCCCCTTTTCACTTCCTCACATCTCAGCTCTTTTTTCTTTCTACAAAACCCATGCTTATCAGTGGCAATGATCATGATACATCCCACAAAGAGAGAAATAGAGAGAGGAAAAAACGGAGAGAAAGAGAATCTGGTCATTTTCAGGAAATCCACTGTCAGTGTTGAAAGCTATCCTACCAGGGGGTCCCTCTAATTAAACCAGTGCCCAAACGAAGCCTCTGGGAGATGGTACATCTTGTATGCAAACTCATGAAAAATCCTCCAGCTTCCCATTATCTGAAAACTTTTCATCTGGCCTCCATTGAAGAGGGAGGTTTGGGAGAAATGCCTTTATTTTTCATAATCCTCTCCTCTTCCACCTAATCCATATTTCATGAAGGGCTCTGGAGGTATGAAATTGTCTGAGACTGATCCACTGCTGGATATTTAGTCCCAGATTAAAATCCCTCGCTTCACTGCTTCATAATTCTGTTCCTATTGATTGCCTGGGTCCAAATGCAAGTCAAGGATGTACCATACATACTTCCCCGAGCATTTGTGAAATTGTATTAATGCTGTTTCTGGACGGTGTATCTTTAGAAATGCATTGGAAAAGAGCACACTCACCAGCTTTTAATGCTAACTCATCGGTACATTTCAGGGTTATGATTCATCCAGACCCACGGTCAGCTAGGCATGACGGAACATTATAAGTCCCTTTCGCCGTCATCCTGAAGCAACCAAACTTTGAAGCAACACCTACATTGATGTCTAGACGTAACCAAAACAAATTCTAATCCCCAAACATTCTCCACTCTGTTGCCTATCAGTCCAGAAAGACAATATGGCCAAGCCTCAAATATCCACAGCTGTCATCTGCAGATGGTGAGGAGCTAGTCTAAGCATCTCCGACACGTTACACTCAGACAGGAGGGATCGGCACATTCCTGCCTGAGCTACATGCTCCATGTCTGATCCAATATGGGGGCTCCTGAACAAACCATCCTGACTCCAAAGTGTACACACACCCAGCTGGAGGGAGCTGTGTGCTGAGGAAGAGCTGCTGAGGTATGACAGGACAGCCGCTCGGCACCTGGAGCCACAGCGCCATTACTGAAGAGCAGGTGAATGAGAACTCATTATCATAGAGTGGGAGAGAAGGAGCAGTGAGGTGGGATCTATCAATGAGTCCCTGTGCCTCTCATCCAGAGAAGGACCTAGGGAGGTTTCAAAGAGCTGGGACTCTACAGAGCATTTTGTGTTCAGCTGTCATAATATTTTATAGTAACACATGCTGGTGACAGTCTGCGGGATTGCCAGGAGGAATATCATTTTTTATTATTTACATCACTGTGTTGTGTGGGATCAAGACTGTATCAGTGGATAGCACACAACGCCATCCAGAAAGAGGTTTCCTCTGTTTCTTTGTTTTACAAAACTGAAACCAACATAAATACATTACAAAGCCCAATTTCTGGTAGAGTCAATTATTTATGGTAATGAGTATTTGTTTGTTTCCCTATCTTTCTGTTGAATAATCACTAGAGTGCTGCACGTGATGGTCACTAGAATGTAATGTATGTCAGCGCAAACTCTGTCAGATTGTGTCATCTATGATCTTGGCAGGGGAACATTTGACCAGGTGTTTGGCTTCAACAGAGGAAGCAGTAATAATACCACGTCCAGTCAACATGAATCCATCTCTGTTTGTTGTTCTCAGAGCCTCAGCTCTAAAGTCTCCATGCCTAGGATCAGGACTAATGATAGTGTTTAACTATCTCTTTCACTTTAAAAAAAAAACATTGAGAGGGCAAAGAAAGAGAGATGTGTTATTTGGTTGTTTTGCATCCGCCAGAAACAATTTAGAAAACAAGAACAGATTCTGAGGAGAGACATTTCAATTTGTACTGTAAGTGCACTTTGAGATGGTTGTGTTGTGGGATAGAGCGTAGAGCTAATGTGCTAACACAGGTGAACACGGGTACAATTATTCTGTAGAACTTTGACCATAAGTGCACGCTAATTAAGTTATTGCTAAGAAATCCCTTAGGAACCATTTAATTACATATTCATATCTGAGTAACAATAGGTATTGCTATGCACTACCATCGTAAATTGTGTGCACTAAAGAGTAAATGTTATCCTTGTCTAATAATAGAACATTATCTTGACACATGCTATATATTGACACACAGTACTGTATATATTTTCTCTTATAGAGAATGTTGCCGATGCATGGCATAAGCAGAGCTACAGAACACGATTCCTAGACATGTCCCAAGGTTCCAAGGCGCCCTCAGCTCCCGGCTCCTACAGAGAACACTCTGGAATGGTGGTGGAAGAGGAATGGCATCCCAGGAGCTACTGTCCAATAATACAAGTTGGAGGGAAAAACAGCTCCCCATGTTTCAGCTGTCTAAGTACGTAGTTTACTGTGTTTTCCTGTTGATTCACCAGGGAGAAGGTGTGTGTGTGAGGGGGGGGAGGTGGTGGGGATGGGGGGTTTAATGAGACCCCCAGTGTAGACTTCTACTCTCAACGCCCTACAGGGCTCTGTCTATGAGGCCCGCTGCTTTATGTGTATGTACATGTGTGTGATGATCATAACTCATCTTGAGCCCGTACTCTGCTGAAAGCATTGCTCCCCTCCCTCCAACCCAACAGATTGAAGGTGTTGGTGGTGGGGGTGGCTCATCCAGATTTGAACAAGTGCATTCTTTGGAGGGTAGTATTCCCAGGTGAAGGAAGCCTGCCCTGGCATACAGATTAGTCAAGTTTCTCTCTGAACACTGCTCTTCTCAAAGGCTGTGTGTGTATCGTGTGCTAGAGAGCAAAGAAGACGAGACAATTCCAGAGAGTTGCGGGAGACCTCTCCTGTCTTCAAAATGAAACGAGCGGCAAGAAAGAAAAAGGTCAAAAATCTCTTAAGAAACCTCTGAATTTTATACATGTCTCTACTGGATGGTACTTCATCCAGAGTTGATGGTACTCCTCTCATCTCCTCTCTGCCGTTTCTATTCATGTTTGTTGGCTAAATTCTGCATCATTTATTAGCTCAATAGCAAAGAGCTTCCAGTCCAACGTCTGTGGCACGTCTCTGTATCCTCCTGCGCCCTGGCAGCGGAGAGACTGACCCAAACGTTAAATGCCTTGAGGCGTGGAAAAAACCTACACTCCAAAACACGTCAATTACTGAAATGAGAGGAGAGCTTCCATGTTCAACTGTAATGTATGCCATCTTTGCTGCGTGAGATTCTCCTCTCGGTATTCCCTCCCTCGTATTCAATTTCCTTTAAAATCTGTTATTGGAGATGTATTCATTTGTAGGTGTCATTTCTTTTAGGCACTTTTGAAAGGTCAGCACTGCGTAAAGCTGAAACTTCAGGGGCTTATTGGAAGAAATGAGTCAGGAGTCCTTTTTTAACCTTTAGTCTGGAGGAGTGTTGTTTTACCTGGTATAGTGGCTAATTTCCTGAATTCTTGAAGACACGTTTGACCAAAGAAAGACTGAAGTCCGAGTGATTCAAGGTTCGCCGCTCTGGTCAGTGGGGTCGTATTGACTCGTCAAGTTTGCTTTCCTAGTAGATAATTTCCAGAAGTGTGTTTAGGGACATCATTTTCAGGGCACCGTGCAAAGCTCAAAGCAGAGTAATATCCCTTCCATGTAAACCAGAATGTCTTTGATCTTCTGGGTTTCAGTCACAGTCATTCGTCTTCATTGCATGATGTAAAGCTTGGCACACACGGCACACAGGAAAGGAAGAATTTCCATTTAGTTCCGAATATTTATGTCAGTCTTTTAGGACATCCTGTCTACTTGAAACACAATGTCCATTTAGGGTCTAGCACAGCTGACGGCATGTTCAAAATTAGTTGGTTAGTTTTATTGACTATTTCCACAACTAATCAAATAATCATGCATCTGAAACAAAAACAATCTGCTGTGTGTGTGTGTGTATGCATTTGTGTGTGTGTGTGTGTGCATGTACGCAGTCTAGTGTAAAACTGAGGAGAGCTCATCAGGGACAGGTACCAGCAGATTGGGCAGCCATTAGGGAAAGCTCACATCCTCTCCAATCTGGGCCTGAGTCTCTTCACCAGGCCTGGGGCTGTTTATTTTCTACTGCACGGGGGTTTCTGTTTGTTAGCATTTTGGCTTTGTTGCTATTTTTTGTATAAATTGAAAACCGGATACCGTGCGGTTCTAATATTTGTGAAATTCCCACACAGTAATCTGTGGAGAATATTTCCACACAAATCAGGATTTTTTTTTAATGTGTTGTATTTTTTAAATATTATGCTGATGGTTTATCTAACAAAATAGCCAACCATAAGCGTCTATATTTGTGTCTATCATCTCAAAATCGTATCATTTTGGTCAGGCCTTTTCTAGGTTCTCTATTCATGAACATAACCATCACAACTTGTTTACTCTTTGTATTAGTTTTTCAAAGGCCGGTATCATTTCCCCACAGTTAGCAATGCTTTCTTCTTTGGCTTCATCAGCAAATGCAAACCAGTCCCACTGGGTATGAAGTAGGTCAAATCGTTAGCGGTAAGCTAACGATGATCCGAGCTCAGACTTGCTGTAAACAGTACTTCTTTATCATGAGAGTCCCTTACCAAAGCTAATGACCTGTGCTTGAAAGGAGACGGAAACATGCTGTACATGTTCCATGAGCGGTAAAAGATGTGTGATTATGTGTCTACCAGATACTTGAAGCACCTACTGTACTGATCCCATGTATTACACAATATCATTGGGAGGCAGCAGGTTGATTGAGCTCCAGTGTGCTGTCTATCTTGGGAAACAATCAGATGACCTCACGAAAACCATAAAGAGACCACAGAGCACCCGCGCTGAGATGAACGGAGAATGTTTATGATAATGCAGCCTACACTACTGCCATCCTCCACAGTCCTCACTAAATATTAATTGATATTAACTTGAGAACACAGAGGTTATTCTTGGTCGGGAACCAGAGGTTCACCAGGACACAGGGGTTGTTTCTCTAGCCAGAACATAGAATTCCATTAAAAGCGCTCTCAGTGTGTTGTGGTGGATGTAACAAGTTTTTAGCTCTTTCTTCCCTCACTCAATTCCTTAGGCTATTTGACTAAATAAGGATATTACATGTTATCTATTTAGTTGAAACACACCAAGACAAAAGACAGATTTTTAAGAACAGCCGCTGTGATGATTTCCGTGCCCTGGAGTGATGTGGGCAGAGAGTACACAGAGGAGTAGAGTTTCTGAAGCTGTTTGAAGATCCTCTGTGCATTACCGAACAGTCACTCTGTGTTTTCTGCTCGCTGCGTTTCGAGGTTATCATCCTGACACTCAAACAGACCCTCTTCTGTGACTACGGAAGAGAAAAACAAAGGTCATGCCATTGTATACTCTTATGTGTAATTCAATGATATGCCATAACATTCTACATCGTCTAAATCATGTACAGTATGTCTTTGTGATCATTTCAGTCAGTGTGCTCAAACCACACTGACATTCAAACCAATAAGCAAATACAGAGATCCCAGAGAAACAGCAAATAAAGATGAAATTTGGCTTAAGTTGGACTGTGGAACCATAAAACACAAACAACAAAGTTATGATTTACAATAGGCTATGCGGCTGACAGGAATGCTACACAGATGGGCTGTAAATTAGCTGTTAAGTGGGTTGTAATAGACTGAGACCTGTCCTTAAACTGTAGAGCCCGGTGATTGAAGACCTTGTGTTCTCTCCTGGTCTCAGGTGCATTTTGGCTTTCACCGGCCATTGCTGGAAATGAGTAAAAGCATTTATGCTTTTGTTATGGATGTTGTGGATGCTTCAGTATGTAACACTCTAAATATTCTCATGGGAGCTACTCAGCTCGATTCCAGACATTTCTAGGTTCATCTAGGGTAAAAACAATGTCTGTTCCACACCCGCAGCACAGCAGACAAGAGTTCTATCTTTTCATCTCTTTACTGTATCTCCTTACTTTGTGATGGATATGGTTCCCAGTGAGGGGAAAGGTTTGTGTTCCTTGTATGGCAGCAGACCACAAGAGGACTACACAAATCTAGTCCAGGAAGCCTTTGTCTATCCTCTTTCTGCACTTTATTCAGTGTCGTGACCTTTGCCTCTGTAGAGGAATGTAACAGGGTCACTGCACCAATATGATCAAAGTGAGGTCCACCACTGACCTATCCACACTACTGACCACCCACACTACTGACCACCCACATTACTAACCAACTTACACCACTGACCTACCCACACAACTGACCACCCACACTACTGACCTACCCACATTACTAACCATCTCACACCACTCAGCAACTCTCACTGCTGTAGTAGACCAACACGTTTTGTGCTATTTAAGTTTCAGATGTAGTATGTACAATGCCTGTGTTGGTTCCTCCATCTCAACCACATTCGGAATACAGTTGAACACATCTCCTCCTGCGCCTCCTAGCTATTGTCCTAATTTGTTAACACTCCTTTTGACTTTACAAGTCCTATAAAGGAATACAGGGCCTCGGGGAGATAAATGAACCTCGCCAGGAAGCTGGATACAATTTCTCTGACACACACAACCTTGCTCCAGTAAGAGTATCTCTGTATCCTGCTGACATGTGATCCTCAAAATCTATTTGGGACGGATCGTCTCAGTGAACTCCAAACAAGTCCTTTCAAGCTGCATCATTCATCAATTTCAGCTCCGTTTGCGGGCTATGGATGATACCCACAAGCTCGATAGCTGCCGGGGGTTTAACTATGTGACACAGACATTCTCACTGATACACAACCTAGTCAGCTGTACGATTTAGAATTAATAACACACCTCTTGAAGATCCTGTTTGTTCTATGCTGATCCTCATTGTCAGAACAACCATTAATGTGTTTACTGTTGATCACAGGTGAGATGTGTTCTTCTTATTCATGTTTTGAGATGAAGAAAGTATGTACAGTTTGATGCCTCGGGTTGTTTTAGGCAGATGACATTTTTGAGCCCACATCTGTCTTTGTATGTGGTGATAGTACGCCGAGCGCGGGCGAGGCAGTTCCTGCTGATGGAGGGGTTCAGGAGATAGAAGATAATAGGGCTTCTCAGAGAACGGCAGTTGTGGCTTTTGGAACTGTTTTTGCCGTCTTTATTTTGTGTGATTGTTTCAACTTCTAATATAAAAAGCCTAAGGAACGATCTTTGAAATATTTGCTGATTTGAAAGGTTTTGGGCATCTGTTTCCTTGTCTTTCAAACCGTGCTATGATGGCTGATTATGTAGCTGTTTTCTACTTCCTCCTCAGACACATCCAATAATTAATAATGAATTAATTCAAAGTAGTGTGCAAACATTAGTTTTGTGAAAAATATGACAAAAACGAATGTAAAACCATATATTTGAATGGCAGCCATGAATCATGTTATCTCCATATTCTCATTTATTATTTCAACACTTTGCATATAGCTGCAAGACTGAATATTGTCACAGAGAAGAGGTGCAACGGGAGATCATTATTTACCACTGAAAAACCTGTCTACTTTATTGTTCGCAGTAAAGTAAAGCTCAGGCACTTCCTTCTAATTCAGTACATCTTCAATCCTGAAGCAAATTTTTTGAATTGAAAGATGGGCCACTTTGTGTGTCCCTGAGATATCTTTTCATCCTGCTTGATTAAGCTTTGTGCAGATTCAATATGAACACCTTGATATATCTGCTTCTACCAGACCCTGTACATAAGAATCCCAACATTCATGAGCACAAAACTACAAATTGACTTTAAACACCTTTCATTCTCAACACGTGCTGATGAACCCTTCAGTCTAACTCCCCGACCACCTCCTCCTCCACCCCCACCCCCTCCACCCAGCACCAACATACACACACGTTAAATTGCCGTTTATTTGAAAGATAACATCTAGTCAAGGCTCTCTTGCACTCATTACCAATTCATTAAAACAAGTTTCAAATGATCCTTGGAATCAAATGGAATTGAAATTGAATTGTTTTTCATATTAAATGTAGACTTTTCAGTTCCTTATGTTTTTTTGTGTGCAAGTTTTCAAGTGGAAGAACCCTTGTTTCTTCAAGCTGGTGAAGTTATTTTCTGTAAATGTCACCTGGGACACTGAGTGACAAAATAATGACAACCTTTTTTGAAGCTGAGCAATTTCCCCGAATTGAATGAGCAGGATGTGTGTGGGGTGAACAATATGTGCACTTACCTTCAGATTGGTCTCTATGTCGAAACCATTCTGACACATTTCTGAGAACGTGGTCAGACAAACAAACAGGACCCCCTGCCCACAGAGGATGAGGGATGACACAGATTTAAAAACATTCATGTGTTCCAGTTGATGTTATTATTATTTGGTCATTCGTTTTTGATGAGTATATAGACTATACAATGATATTGTTGTTATGTATACTCAGACTATTACATTCTATGTTTAATGTTTCTATTGATGCTGTCTTCCAACTGATTTGCAGACAAAACTCAGTTTGGGAATAAAAAATGCATTACACTCTCTGTGGCTAATTAATGAAAGTGTCATTGAACAATGAAAGGTCTTTGACAGAACAATCCATCTATTTCCATTGCCAAAGCAACAGTATCTATTTCCATGTCAAATGTCAGATGGTAGGGTTTTTCTTTACAGTATTCAGTAGAAATGACACATGCTCATCTCCGTCACATGACACCTTCTGTCCTGTAAGGCACACTAGGTTTTGAGACCACTGAGTCAAAAGGTTATTATGTTCATAATATCCTAGTCTGTCCCCAAAGAGCCTTTTGGGTCCCAACGTTTATTCCATCGATGGAGCTAGCCACAGAAAACAGCAGCCAACTATCAACGTTGAGGCGTATTCACACCCTTCTCCAATAGTTCTAGAAGGATCTCTGAGCGAGAAGTTGAACACGGGCAAGCATATCTGCAGTGATAATTGAATCCTTCATTAGATGTGAAAATTAAATGTAGTGTTAGCAAGATTATTATTTTTTACAGCCTGTCAGATGAAGGTGAAGAGTGTGTGGTGGGAAAAGGCAGCTCTGTCTCCCTCTGAACAAGTCAGACGCCACAGCTGAGTCGTAAAACATTCAACATCATTCAAGGACCTCTCCCTGCTTTACACAATGTGACATTCAAAACAACAAAGGCTTGTCGGTTAAGGAAACTGAGATCAGGAAAACAAATTTGATGAATAAAAGTGTGTGCGTGTGTGGAAAGGGTTGCTTGGGGAATGGTAGGAAGTGTTTTAAAGAGCTAACTCTAGAGAAATGAGCATATAAACATGCTTCATCTATAACAGATATATATCCACAAACATGCTTCCACTATAACAAAGCAAATGTATACTGTAAAGTTTACTGTATGTTTGAGTTTCTTTGTTGTTGTTTTTTTGTTTTGTTTTTACAAATAGTTATATTCCCAGTTGATATTCAGGGTGGTAAACAAGAACAAAATGGAAAAAAGAAAAGAAAACAGAACTTCAACATTGCCTTCTGTTATTGAAAATATGAGTCACCTGAAGTTAACAGTACTTCACATCTCCTTTATTTCATGATGCATTTCCCCTCCATTAATATCTTTAACCTTCACAGTTGATTGATGCTTCTTGGATGAACAACAAGAGTCTGTAGGTAATGAGTCGTCAACACACTGAGTTGAACTGCTTAGATGGTATGCAATGAGCTGGACAAGTTGGAAGTCAGTCTACTTTCACTGGTCGAATGCAAATGTATTTATGACCACATGACTGGGGGGGAATGAAATCATCATAATGTACGCCATTCAAGAAGTATTTTAGTATAAATAAAATACATTTTGGATGGAAACACATTCAATGAATAAATTGTTTGCGTTCCTCATTTACAGTAACTTCTTTGGAATGGAGGATAGAGGTGTTTTCATTGGGCACCCATGCCCAAAAACCCAACTCTCTCAATCGACCCTGTACCCAGAGAAAGGCCCACTATGTTAAGGAGGGAGAGAGACAGGTAGTGAGTCATCCATAAAGAGAGAGAGAGAGAGAGAGAGAGAGAGAGAGAGAGAGAGAGAGAGAGAGAGAGAGAGGAGAGAGAAACAACCACAGGTGATCAAAGTGTGTACATATATTTATCCCCATGTTTATAATATATGACTCCAGTAATTGAACACTACAAAAGGTGGAAAACATTAGCCGCTTCTTTAGCAAGTAATACTGTCCTAAACATTTTTGGGGTTTGATTTATAGTGGTGGAATAAGATGCTGCCGATTTCATATTGGTGGTTTGATTTGGTGGTAATTCCATTGTACATTTTCATCAAACTATATTCTCAGGTCATATCTGTAAAATTGAGAAATCATCAGAGCTGAAGTGCGAGGATATTGCAGTTAAGTTTCATCAGCAGTCTGTGCTGCTGAGATGAGAGACTCTCACTGCCCCCTTCATCTCTCTCTCTCTTCTGGTCTCTCTTTCTCTGTTTCTATCTCTATCTCTCTTTCACTCTCACTCTATTTCAATATCACTCACCATCCTTGTCTCTCTTTCTTTAACAATGCCTATCTTTCTCTCCCAATTATTTGTCTTTGAAACTTTCTGTCTTTCGTTCCTTTTCTCACTCCCACTCAATCAAATCCAACTGCACTGACAATCGATGGTGATATCACTCGGACGATGATTGGTTTCCACTCGTGGACTAATTGAATTTCACAAAGTCCAAACCGTTGTATGACATGCATGTCTTTCTATCTCTGTAAAGTATGGTGTTAAGCACTTTTGCTCCCATTGGGTGTAATTCTACAGGGTGGAAGTCATCCACTAATAATACTGCACGTGCATTATGAGGATCTTCCCTTGATCAGATGTTCCCAGTTCCGACCCCAAAATGCTGTGTAACAGTAGCTGTTTATGTTTAGATGGGAGAACCTGCTGTTGTGAAGTATCTAGGAGAGGCTGAGGATTCACACTTTTTTGATTATTTTCCAGCATTCTTACCTAGTACCGGTAATCAATATCTACTTTGTATATCACCGAGGTTTATGGGACTCTAATTAATTTTTTCTATTCCCATTTTAAAAAATTCAATAAATCTATTGATCATCATAGAGTATTTTCCTTTGATAATTAATTACAAAAATGCTGTGCCATGCAAATTTCAAACCCCTCCACCTCCTTGGTCTGCAGCCTCATAAGCGGTTTGCAATGTAATATGCAATCCACTGATGGCTTATTAAGATCTTTAGAGTCATTCAATCTCAGACTGTGGTCAATTATATCCCTCTGGAGTGGCATTGTAGTTTAATTTGATATAAACAAACCAGCAGGCTGTGAGTCTGTGGTCCTGGAGGAAGTTGATACTCTTTCTCCTGATCTAGGCTGCAGACAGACCGTTGCAGTGCAGCTCCCTCAAGGGACCCACGCGGTTGTTTGTAAACAAAAATAATATTAATTTCAAACCGGACACCTTCTTCGGGTCGAAGATTATTGACCCAGCGAATCATTTGTCTTTTATGGCTTGAATACGTTAACTTGCCATAATTGCTCAATTTGTCAGAGGGAGGTGAAAAGAGAGTGTGTGTGGGGGGGGCAGAACAGAAATTTGTAGCGTTTGACATACAAATGAGCCTCATGTTTTCTTTATGTTTATAGATCATTAACTGTAGACTGGAGAGTCATGACAGTGGTGAATTATTCAAGACAGTAGGAGAGAAATTGAGGTTATTTGTGAGATATGTGATTAATTGCAGATGAACAAGCTGTTTTAAATCTCCGGGTATTGTAACTCAAATTAGTGACGGGGAGCAAATTAATTACAACACCACAAATCGATGAACAACAGTATGCGTCAACTCCCTAGAGGGCAATGACTCTTCATTGGTAGTGAGTGCTGGAGGAAATTTAGGACAGTGAGCTCCCGGCCTAGCTCCTCACATGATGGGATTGTTTGTGTCAATAACAAGGAAAGCTCTGGAAGAACACATTATCTTCTACGTCTCAACACACACCATCTTGCCTTGTTTCAGCAAACAAAACCGACTACTCTGGGACCTGCCAGCTGTCCTCAAATCTCAGGCAAAGCAACAACACAATGGAAAATCACCAAATATTCAGATTCAACAGAAATCAAACGAATATCCCACCTATTCACAGAAACTCAAACAGATCCTCAGAGCCTGCACTTAAATCTGATTAGCTTAGATATCTTATCTGTGTGCAAAGACACTTCAGACCCACTGTCTAATGAAAAGGAAGATTCGAAAAGAACCCAGTCCGGTTTCAACTACTGTTTGAATTGACATTGAGTGGATTAGGAGAATAATACACAGCTCCTTATAAACCACCTCACTGATGACTTACAGTAGACTGAGTCACACTATTCTTCCCACATGATGCAGAACAGTGTGTGTGTGTTATTTACCACTGTCATCCAAATGGATGTTATTTTGACCTTTCTCATGCTGTGCTAGACAAGGAGAGGTCTTAATGAGTTTGTTACAATAGCGAGGTTCTGTCTCTTATCTCTCTGTACAAAGAACATAATTAGCTGTAAAAATGGTGAACCTGTTTCTTCAGGTTATACTGATTCATTACTGTACGTGCGAGTGCACATATAACAAAGTCTTAATCCAAAGAGTAAACTAAGAAGTTAACAATAAACTGCTGTAGCTGCAGATAAAACATTTTAAAGACACGACAAGGTAGCTTGCAAATGCCTGTGTTCTTACGGAACGCGGTTTTAGGATGTAGGATAAACATAGCGCTTCTTAGAATCAGAACTCTGTATTGGAAGCCTGATCATGTCTGTTAACCCTTGTGCTGCCTTCAGGTCACATGACCCAAAGGTTCATAACGAACCACCGTTGTGTTTACCCAATTTTACCCAATACAAAAACAAATAAAAATAATTTTATTTTAACCATTGCAATGTGGGGGGTCTGAGACAGCCCAACAGTTAAAAGAAAATGCTTCACTTTGTTTTTGTAGGAGGTAAATTTGTCGCAATACGACGGTGGGTCACAATGACTGATGGGTCAGAATGACCCGAAGATAACACAAGGGTTAATCATCGATATGAGTCCTCTATGAACAGTACATACTGTATACATCATCCAAATGAACATATATCTGCATGCAAATCACTGCTTTGATCCATGTTGCACACCTTAACATCTTTCCCATACATTGTGTACATATATAGATCACCTGAATTGGCTTATTAAGGATGTCTCGGCGGAGTGGATGGAATTGCACAAAACATGCAACCTATAGGATATCAAGTCAGGCTTGACAGTTATTATTTAAGATGGTAACTAAAAAACAGGACATGAATAAGTGAAATTAACGCAACAACGCACATTTTCAGTCCAAACTTGGGCTCTCTGCATGCATGATCAGAAAGAAACTGATAAGGATCGACTCTCTCACTCCATTCCGACACAGACGCAAACTCCGGTCCTGGTTTTGGCACTCAGTTTGTTGTGCGGCTCTCCTACTACTCACTCCTGCATTGCCGTGCAAGCAGATGTTCTTTCTCTAATGCTAATTTACAACATTTTCATTTCGGGAGCAGGTATTGTTTTACAGGAGGATAACCGACAGGCGGTACAGTGGTACACAAAGCGCCGGACGCTGGCACGTCACAGAGTTCTAAACGGGAAAACGGCTTTGGAAAGATACAGAAACACAAGACAGAAAGACCGAGGCAACGGCTCCTTTATTTACCACACCTGTGATGCGTTGTTTCTGAGCAACGAAGACGCGCGACGGGGATACCAATGGCCAGGTTACTGGAGGAAGATGCGTGCTGAGGAAGGACTTTAACGTAGAGGCGCTTAGAAACGGCTCTTTAAACGACTCAAGAAATCTTTCGGACTCAGAAATAGTCTATAAGTGCTTATTTAATCTTGAAACTTAAACGGAGAAGTAATACAAACATGATGCCCTTACACCTGGGGCCCTTTGTCCGCTGCAGACTCGGTGCCACCCTCGTGATGCCCTGGCTTCTCTTTGCAAGCTTTACCTGCATTGGTAAGTTAAACGTACATTTGCTTGTGGCCGTGCCTCAATTTACCTTCATATCTATTGAGATATGTTTTAAGGCCTTAAATGTTCAGTCAAAATAAAACGTATGACAGTTTCTGACGACCAATGTGATACAGCTGGATAGGCTAATCAGAGAAGTTATATCGGGTCACGTTTGGCCAATTCGTTTGTGCGCAATAGTCGTTACTGTCCTTTATTAGCCTTAATGTATCGAATTTAGGCTTCAACGATTATCTTAAATCGTGTCATTCAGGGCAGTTCTATGCAACCTTGATAGTTCCGCGGACACGCTGGTATTGTACAGCGAAAGTGTTTTTTTTTTGCACGAGTAGTAAATTGAGTGATCTCAAGCTAATGTGCCTCGGCACAATCGTTCATTGCCTCTTTAAATGAATGGTGACTTTTAATTATAAAAGTTAAACAAATATGTTAAATAAACAGATTGTGTTTTGGAAACATTACGTGCTTTTAACGAACACAAATTGGCATGCTTGCATGATCTTTAACATAAGCGCTGCTGTCCTTCAAGCACCGCAGCAAAAATGTGTTAAACCCTTTGTAAGCTTGTAAGCAGCATTCCCGTGAATGGAAATGTGCTACGCTGGCGATGAGCAGCAGCATCCGAAAGCACGTTTCTTGTGGCCGGCGACCCGTTCTTGCTGCATTCGCAGTATTCTGACAGCTTTACGGAGTTGGTAGACGACCTATTCTTGCTGATGAGCTACTGATTTAACGGTGTAGCCCAAAGGCTGTAGTTTAAATTGCATGCAAATGTGCTTCGATGCACAAGACAATCAACAACTCTAAAGAAGAAGACGAGGGCGTGAAATATGGCAGGATAAGTGAAGCTGTGTATCAACTCCCTGAATATACTGTATGGGTTTAGGCTATAATGTTCTAATTGAATAATTAGGCTTACAGTTGTTTATCTATTTAACAATAATCGTTGAATGTCAATGTTCAATATTTATTTGAAGAGTTACCAGACAGATAGACAATTGTTTATCTTTTAGTCTTGAAAGAAATAACATTCATTCTGCAAGAATCATTCCAACACTATGAAATCCTAGGTCTCTTGTATAATGTCCCAGATGATACAACAAATGGAAAAAGCTGTCAACTGATTCCTTATCAAGCCACAAATTGAGTTAAACTTTGCATTTTATGCATTAGATGAAAATCCAGTGAACTACAGGCCAATGCTTTGATGAATGTGTACAATTTACCTGGTAGATGAAATGCAATCATTCACATTGAAATGTAAACATAAACATTGTTTAAATCCGTGGCTCTGTAAATTTGTGGAAAATGTTGGTGGTACGCCTTGCACGCTCCCCACCATGCGACTGTGCTGGAAGCTCACCACATTAAGGAATTCCACACTTAATTTGCCCCATGATTGTTTCCCTGACTGTTTCCCAGGCTGTGGACAAAATACAAACATGTTAAAAGTTGTGTAATTGCTTCTCTTGCTCCAGGACACCCAAAATACATGAGATGATGAATTAAAAAGGATTTGCTTTTGTATTAATTAGTGAATAATTATGAATTAATTAAGATTAAGTAAACATTCCTGCACCAGGGACTGTATTTTAAGCTAAGTAAATATCCGTGCAGTAGTATTGACTTTTTATGATGTGCTGAAATTGATGGTGTTTGATTGATATTTGGCACCTGTTTCTCATATACTATTTTTCAGCATGGAATTAGCGCAGCTAAAGCAGCCAACACGTGTAGGGCTATAGGCTCCTGTAAGAACTCACAAGCTGCTCGTACTGAATGGGGTGAGTTCCAAAAATGGATTAGACGATAGTTCTGGAGCCAGCTCATTTTATATCATGTCAGGGACAGCCTGGTTGGAGATCACACAAGGCATGCAACCATACTGTCTGTAGGGAAGATGCTGACTCGGACTTTGTTAGTATCAAAAGCTGTCTTGTTCTTTTAAATGTTTCCTTGCCAGGAAACATAATTCAGGAATAAAGGTAGGCCTGTCAGTCTAAATTTGAGGCAACGGGGTGCTTGGTTTTCACTGTGTTATGAGTGATATGTCTGACTGGGTAAACCAAGGTTGGTAGAATGTGCATTTAGTCTGAAGACAAAGGACTGGATTACTTCAGAGTGTGTGTGTGTGTTGGGGGGTTATTTATGTATATATTTTTAAGTAAATACATTTGATAGTTTTGTGTAGTGTGTGTGTGTCTGCCCGCAGACCTCGGAATGTTATTTTTCTATGTGGTCCTTTCACTGTACAGAGAATATTCTCCCCATCACAAACCCAGCTCTCCATGCACACTCAGAGAATATTCTGGATTTACCTTTGTTTTATTTTTCCCATTGAGAGAGTTGCCAGACAACCGTTGTCTGGTTCAGTAAGGGAACTTGGGATTTCATATCAGTCTGCATTCT
This sequence comes from Osmerus eperlanus, assembly GCF_963692335.1. NCBI lineage: Eukaryota > Metazoa > Chordata > Actinopteri > Osmeriformes > Osmeridae > Osmerus > Osmerus eperlanus. The sequence continues at coordinate 6,502,157 of NC_085030.1, read as the reverse complement.
ACTGGTGTGAACAATTGCCTCAGAGCAATATCCTTAGTATTGGGAGCTTGTGATGAGGAGAGGAGACAGTCAATACGACACAACCAGCGAAAAGCCTGAGTACAATAATGTAATGTTTTAGTTCTGCTGTTAATCACTGAGCACAGGCCTTGTCTCCAGTGGGTTGGGTCTTTGTTGGTCTCTAACCTGATTATACTTGAATCAACACAAGGTTTTGCTCTCAAACTGTACTCACTAATGAACAGTTTTGTGTACCTCCATTGACTCAGTAACTAATGAGATAAGGGGAGAATAAAATGGCATGAACATAATTTATTAGGAGGGAAAATGCCTCCTGGTCAAAATAATTTAGAACCATTTCTTCTCTGTCACATGGATAATCCCTGGCAAGTCATCACCATGTATTTGCAGGGCGTGGTGTTTCACATGGCAGAGACCCCCCCCCCCCCACACACACACACATCTTTATTTTTTTGTTCCCCAGTTGCGAGAGATGAATTCAAATGATGCATGGGAAGTGAAGACTTCCTCACAAAGGGAATACAGTTTAACATAAAATTATTTATTTCCTTAACCCCTGATACCAGCCCAGTGAATTAGCATGATGCACAACTGCAGAAAGCAGCATGCGGGGGAAATTACACTTTGGGAAAAAATGAAAGCGAGGAAAGAATTAAAAAGATTGTCGTACTCTGGAGAGAACACATGCTTATTTGGGATCTTGTAGTGCTTGCTGAATTGAAAGTGGAAAAGAAAGATGGTAAATTTTTCACACATGATTTGTTGTCTGGACAAATTGCTTCAATCCTCTGGTCATCTCACTCAGTTGCTTAAAATAATCAAGATGTTCAATAGAATTTCGTATAGTAGTTCAATAGTAATGTGTGTATGCAAAATGCAAATACACAACAATAACTTTAGTGGTACTTTGATTAATAGAGGCATTGACAATGGTTTGGCATAAATGCACGCAAGGCAAACGGTGCATGTCAACACAGGTCAGCTATAAGCGACGGAGGAACACGCTTCATTTGATGACAAATGTCCACGCTCCTTATCTCCTGGAAGGCTTAATATGCCCACTCTCACCCCATCATTTGCAAATGGAGTTCTTGAGAAGAGAGGGAAGGGCATCCAGCCGGAGGCAGGGTGGACCTATGGAGGATGAACCGGGGGGGGAGGAGGTGATGGGAGGTGTTATTTTCTGCAGTCAGTGCAGAGGCTCCGCAAAGCCACTACATCTCTGTCAAAATCTGCCCTTTTGTTTCAATTACCCCATTTCTATGATTCAGGCCTGTGTGCAGGAGCTGAGCTGGGACGATTTGCCTCCTGCAGTGGGTATGGCCTCTACTCCAGCAAGGTAGATAACCTTAACTACTGACCCAGGAGAAGATTATCCTATCTCCTAACCCTGACCTTTAACTATAAGGCTATAATAAAAAAATAAAACCTTCTGAGCCAGCGTCATTGACTTGAAGACAGCCCTCTGTGCTCCTTCATCAGCCTTCTACTGTTGCTAACGTGCGGTGCCCACAGCAACCAGTCAACCAATCAGCCAATCAGCCTTGAATCTTCAATGATAATTCAGGATGAGCATGTGGAGTTGAGGGCTTGCCTTCTCTGGAGGCTGTTCTAGAAGCTTCTCTCCCACAGGGAGAGTGTCTCTCTGTTCATGGAGAGCCCACATCATGCTGACCTTGAGCCCATCTGCACTGTCCAACCGGAGGGGCAGGGGGGTGGGGGAGGAGGAGGGCTACATGTACACGTGGAGGACAGAGTTGATTGTCCAGAGGTCAGAGGTCAGACTTGCAGGGAGTTAGGAAACACGCTGGCTAAGGTGATTTTAACTTTAAGCTGCCACATCAACATCTAATCAGACTGAAGAGGTGCTTACTGTCCTAATACCAGGAAGCATTAGGTCAAATGCTCTAAATGTGGATGAATCACATGGCTGTATATTATCCTTATGGCCGTTATTATTTGTGGTATTATACAATAACGCCTGACTCTTTGCTCCAGTGGCTTACCACCTTTTATATCAGGAGATGAACTGTCTCTTTTGCACATCTGCAGATAAATGTGTTCTCTGAGAGGGGCATTAAATGATGGATAATTGTAGAGTGATGGATGGATGCTGCTGGAGATCGGGAGTGTCCTCATGAATGCAGCGCTCTCTTTCCCCCCCTCCCCCGCTCCCCACCATCATGTTTAAGGGTCCTTCCTGTTCCCCCCCCTGATCGTCAATACTCTTCTGCTACTGGTTAATTGGCCATCAATCTATGCCAGAGGAAGTGCTTAGGCCCCCGGAGGTGTCCTGGCTCAGCTCATCGCGGGGCTCGTGCCCGCTCCTCTGGGTCCTCTCCTGGCCTTTCTTTTGGCCCAGGTGGCAGTAACACGCTGCTCATCTGAATGCATGACGGAACAGCCCGGATTAATCGTTTCTCAGGGTAGCCACCAGGGAGCGATGTGGGAGAGTCTCTACCTCTTCATCATAGGGGACTGAGGGGTCCTGAAGATGACGGCGGTGATTAGGGATGAGTTTAACCGGAAGCTGCAAGGCAACTGTTCTTTGGGTAGAACAATAAATGAAACTATGTATTGAATGTCTGATTGATGAGCCATTGATTTATTGTTCATCAACTGTCTACGGAAGATGACTCACTGGATGAGGATTGATACAGCTGGGTCTCTGTCATCACTGGATGAGCAAGCCTAACTGGGATGAATTTAGAAATTCCATCTAAGAGAAAAATAACATCTTAACGTTCTGTGAAACTGAGAGTGTTCAAATGATTTATTATCTTTTTGTCAAATCAATATGGTGAAATGGGCTAATATGAATGTTGAATATATTTGCTCTAATGCATTACTCCTCTCAAACCACAGTGATTGCTGCGCATAGTGGTGGATATGAATTTTTGTCTAATCTTGGGGAATGACCTTGAGCAATCTGATTGATTGTTCCTCAAGCAGAGAGTGAGAGAGGGGGAGAGAGAGTGAGAGGGGGAGAGAGAGTGAGAGGGGAGAGAGAGTGAGAGGGGAGAGAGAGTGAGAGGGGAGAGAGAGTGAGAGAGTAAAGAAGATTAAGAGAGAGAGAGTGTGTGTGTGTGTGTGTGTGTGTGTACTTGCCAATGTTCTTTGGTCAGCTTCTCCTTCCCCAAAAATACAATGCATCATGACTCATCAATTATTATACTATTTTTTTTGTGTGTGTAAAACACTGACAAACTGCTCTAGCAAAACAACTAGAGCTACTTTTTAGCTTCATTGCCATTACTCATGCTGCAACACATAATTAGAAATGACCTAAGGCTATCCAGACGGCTTGCTGGTGCTTGACTGGCAAGGGTATTTGAGAGATGTGTGGCTTAGAGGGGGCCTGGATTCTGTTCTCTCAAAGCGATTTTGTTGACAAGACGGGAGGCACAGTGACCTTTCATCATTATGTGCATGTGTCCAGACACTCATGCCTTGGGCAAGCAATTCAACTGAGTCAACACAATTCAGCATCTTAGCTCACTCTTTACCCCAGAAACCATGTTGGGCGACGGGTGCCTGGAATGTGTTATATTTAGCTGCTATAGCTGGTTAATTATTTAACATTAATACACCATGGTTCTGTTTGCTTTATTTTATTTTGGGAAAACAGATTTAGTTGTAAAACTCAGATTAAAGGTTTGTGCCATGTTGACATTGTGGATCTAAGGGCTGTTCCCCTTTCTGGATTTAATTTCACCTCTACACCTCAGCTTGTTTTGCACGTTGGGACTTAAACCAGCAAAAGAAATCCTAGAGTCCCCACCCTTCCAGAATGTTCCTGTGTTGCTCCATGGTTTAGAATACAAAAACGGCAACAGCACCAAGCCAAACCCCCGATCAGCAGTAGAAACCCCCCACCCCACCCGCTCCCAGTCTTAGAATGCCCCCCCTCCTCTGTTACTGTTTTCCTCACATAAAGCCGCCTTGGTTGGAAATGGGGACTGAACATTACAGATTCTCAGCTTAAAGCAAAGAAGCAGATTTTCTTGGCGAGGCCAGGAGTACTTGGCCCACAGAAACACATTCAAGTCCTCACGCTTTTAGAATGAGTAATGATAACATTGGCAGCAATGGGTGTCGACCCTTTTACTAAGTGCCTTTTCTTTTAGGGTTTTTGGAGGCCCTTATATCATTTTTCGGCTTTTTTAGAAACATTTGCTTGTGTTCAAATGCAGGTGTTCAAATTCGAAACATAACATTTCAAAACATCAAAAAGTAGAAAAATAAGATGCCAAAACAGTCTTCTGAATTTTTTACAACCACTGGACTCTTCAAGGGTTAGATAATTTCGAGTCTTGATTTGAGGTGATGTTTTTGTATTGATTGTTTTGGATCAATTGATTGGTAAAAGATTTTGGGTGTTTTTTTTCTTTGTTGTTATTAAATGCTGTATTTCAGCAACTAGTCAGATTATCCACAGAGAAACCGGCCTAAAGATCATTATTTTTAACATAACACCTTCGCTTCTGAAGACTGTACACATTCACTGTTTAGTTCAATCTTAGTTTAACGTCTATTCAGTTATTGACTCTGGACAGTGTCCCTTTTGAAAGCCTTTTGTGTTTGACATCATACATACAGTGTTAAAGCACGTCTAAATTATCTGGTGTTATATATGTCACTGCGTATTGTAAACAGACTTGAAAGGGTTTTACAGGTAATCAATAAAAGACACACCAACAAAAGCGTGCACAAAGGCACAGCTCCTAAACCAGAGCCGCTGATCTGCCTTGGTTCTTTCCAGAGATGTCTCTGGGACCAGATATACACACTGGACTGTGAGGAGGACTGTGAGGAGTCTCGTACCACACTCATGACAATGACACACCCGTGACACTCATGACAATGACACACACGTGACTTGTTTATAATGTTCTGTTGTAACGCTTTCTTGGTACGGTTCTCGATTGATTGTATGATTTTGAAGTCTTTCTCCTTGGGAATCATCACAATTTCTTATCTCTGTGCGTTCCTCGATTCAGACTTTGGACCACAACACTGACTCCCCTCTGTCCACAATACCTGGAAGTGACTAGGTGTGTCAACAAGGAGAAACATAAATTGGGAGCATCTTTGACGCTAGATCGTTCACTGTTCCATATTGTGACACAGGATTGGGACCTCACACATCAAGGCTGAAACTAATTCTATCCAATTATTATCTTTCATTCTCCTCCCAGAACACATTTTTGAAATGGTTCTAAAGAGCTGTCATGGCAATGGGTCTCGGAGGTGACAGCTGGGGGAAAAAACTATATAAAAAATAAATAAAGAATAATCAAAGTAGCTTGACTGGATGAAAAATGCCACTTATGCAGCTGTATGTCTGTAGACGCAAGACCTTAGAATGCGAGGACTGGGTAATCACTTTGAGAGGTTCATTTGCTGCAAGAAAATGGTTCTTTGAACATTGAGCTTTCTGCCTTAAAGTCTCCAACTCCCAGTCCAGATTTGTAAAAAAAGGATTTGTTCCAGTCGTGTTCAAAAGGGGAGAAGATGAAAATGTACAAAAACCAGCCCCAATGTATAAGAAAGCAAATAATTTCTTTACTGGATAACCGTCTGCAAATCCGTCCCAGCGGCCCTTTTCTTTAGCCTGGGCGGGCTCCAGTCTTCCTTTAACAAGAAAGTTGTACCTGTTAGATTATATTACTTTAATCAATGGCATACATTAGCCGTCCGTGTGCATTAGTGCAGGGGCACTGGGAGCTTGCGAGAGGAGCACTCAGAAAGAAGATTTGGCTCCTGTGTCATGTCCGTTTTTGCACCACAGCTTCTGCGGCACCCCCTTACGGAAAATAGTTAATGCCATAAGGTATTTATAGAGCCAAATAGACGTATGGAGTAGCTTGTTTTTAGCCTTTGGATGGATAACACAGAATCTCACCTTTTTGTTTGGATCTTGTTTTTAGAAACTAAAGTGCCGTTATGGTAAACTGTTCTTTTTTTCCTCGTTCTTCAGATACTTAACATTGAATGCATGTGTCAGGGCTCAACCAGTGTAGATAGTCTGCCACTTGGTGGGAGCCAGTTTGGGTGCATGCTGCTCAACAGCCCAGTGAAGCCTGCCAAAACCCAAAGCAAACACTGGGACCCATTGTCCCAGAACTAGGAAGCGGCCAAGTGAATCCATTAACCACCTATAGAGGGGTCTGGGTTGTTTTCTACACACTGTAGCTTTGAGATATGTTGTTTGTTGTTCATTAGTCAGTCCACATTGGTCTGAGCATTGGAGAGTGCTGTGTTAGAATACAAGCCAGAACATGAAATTAAATGCGAGTATTGCACTACAAACAACAGCGTTGACGTCACTGTAACAAGGTTAAACAAGCCCACTCATCAGTGACATGTTGGTATAAGTTAGCTACCGTACAAAACATTTTGACTGGTAGCATTATGGAGCACTGAAGCATGGTGCATTTTTCTAGTGAATTCCTCTATCCTCTCTCAACATGTGATGACGCCCAGCAACTGTACAAGTGATTCCACCCACCAGAAGGTGTTTGATTTATACTGAGTCTGACTTATCAACTCCACACAGGCCATGTTGTCTCTGTTATCACCACACCCAGACGCGGCAACATTTTGCTGTATTTCTGCATGAATTTGAGCTCGGCCCTAAATTTGATGACAATAGTCACAACGGCAAAAAAGAAAAATGCCACTTCCAGCAGAAAGAAGAGTTCTTCCCCTTCCCAATTTTTGTTCACAAGATTCCAGCAGTACAGTATGTTTGACAAGTCAGGCAGGCGGCTTTACACAGTGGCACGACTCAGACTGTCGAGTCTGCTCCCTACCTCGACCTCTGTCACACAATTAGCTGTCTGCCTTTGAGATAGCTAGAACAAAGGTGAACGGGCTGTATCCAGTCACAGCGGGGAGGGGGGGGTGACACTCTTATGGCTCCGGGGCGCTCTCTTGACCAGAAAAGTCATTGGCTGTCACTAAGCATCACTGTCTCCCTCCCCACTAATGGTGTCCCCAGATTGAGCTTGGAGGAACAAAGGCTAGTCTTAAGAGAAAGATGTTGAGAGAGAGAGAGAGGAGGTCCATTAGAGCTGCGGGCTTTAGTTGGTGTTTTCACTGAGATGTGTGGCAGTGGCCACAGTCAGAAGCACGATGACAGATATGAGCCAAGGAACAATTATGGGTTGGTGTGCTTGCTGCTAAGCCCCCGGTTCTCTTCTATCACATACAATAATACACTCTGAAAAGGACAGAACACACACACACACTCAAACACCAAGCAAGCTGGGTCACACACACATCTGGGACAAGGTCAATCCTTTCATGTATTTGGCTAATGAAGCCAGACTGGGCTAAGCTAGGCTAAGCTGAGGGGAATCAAATACCGGAGGAGCCATGACCGCATATTTTGTCTGCTGTTGTTTAATTCATCAGGCTGAAAATCCAAAAGGTGAGGAAGGTAGGGGCTATGTGTACAAAGCAAAACAAATGGAAAAAAACACATTTTGTAATATCCTCGAGGCTATGCAAATCAAGTTAATTTGTCTGACGGAGCTGAATGGATTTCCCTTGTGATCTCCTGTAAGATATAATGTATTTATACAGTACTGTTCAGTATCACTGGGTGTCCTTTTTCTGAATTAATTTAACTTAACCCTTGTGCTGCCTTCGGGTCACATGACCCAAAGGTTCATAACGAATCATTGTTGTGTTTACCCAATTTTACCTATTACAAATACAAATACAAATAATTTTCTTTAAACCTTCGCAATGTGGGGGGTCTGAGACAGCCCAACGGTTAAAAGAAAATGCTTCACTTTGTTTTTGTATGCGGTAAAGTTGTCGCAATACGATGGTGGGTCACAATGACTGATGGGTCAGAATGACCCGAAGATAACACAAGGGTTAAACAGAATTTACACTAGGGTACCTCTGTATTTCATGTTACTGGATGTCCACAGTCAAAAAAAGTGACGAAAAGGCATGTCGGAATAAATGGGTCTTTTTACCGCAACTTTCGGAATTTGATAAACGATAAGGTGAATTAAAAGAAAATCACAGAACCTTATTATGAAGCCATGAAGCCCTCATATAGTCAAAGACGAAACACTCCATTACCTTGGTGGGCCTCCATCTATTTGCTAGCAAAGCTAATGATATTTCTGTGCTTTAATTTGCAATGGATGTGACATCCAAAGCTAATTGGATTAAAAGACAAGCTCATTTGCCAAAGTTGTTTCATTACAGTTGTGTCTCATTAGTTGAGAGGCATATAAGCCTCCATACTAACTGGGTAAAATGATTGATAGTAATGGGTTGTTTAATTGTCAACTAAGGCAGAATGGGTCTAACCATTAATATTTCATGCATATGCTTCAAGCCCATGTTAAAGTATGACTGCTTGCTTGTTGTTGCTACAGTAGACAACCTAGCCTCATGTGGAACTGGGTCGTTTTTGAATTGTGTGGACTTAGTCCCTATGGAGAAATGTGTGAAATGCAATTGTTTTGCCAATATGTCTGTTATTAGCCAGATGTAAGTTGGCACCGTTTAAACAATGTCTTCATAGTAAAGACCTCCATGGCTCATGTCATTCTTCCTAGTCTCATGGTTTGGGCTTTTCCCTGTACCAGCAAGGTCACACAGTATCACCCTCCCTGGGACATGCCCTGTCACAACACGGCTAGCTTGGGAACGCAAGGCCTGGGGGTCTTAGGGGACACGGCTCTGCTCGAGGGAACGCACCTGCAAGATAAACTGCCTAGTGCCTACTGATTAGTTGATCGGAATCAGCCTTACACCACCCTCGCCCTAGCCTCTCTCCTGCCTCGCTCCACCCTCACCCCATCCTCGCTACAACCTCACTCCATCCTCTCTCCGGGGTCAACTTTATTTTTCAATTGAATACCACTTATCGCTGATATATCTGGCTATTGGAGTCAAAGCTGCCTTTCCTGTTTATCTGGTTTATTTTTCAAATGATTGAAAAAATAATCTGTTTGGCTTTATTGTGCTCAATCGTAGCATGTTTTCAGAGAACGTGGTTCCATCCTCATCCCCTGTATAGCCCCCCTCCTCATCCCCCCTCCAGCTGACTAGACAGGGGATGTTCTATAGTTATCCAATTCCTGCTTGTGATCACTGTTTCATCCTAACACACTGCGGGAAGAGGATATTGGCTGGTCTTTATATCTCCGCTCTCAGTATGTTAGTGATGTTTCTGTGCGGACATCGTTTTAACCGATCCCTCATTCTCTGCAGGTGGACTATGTTGCCTTTCTTTTTCATATATTGAGAGAGCCGCTCAGAGGAAAGCCAACTGAAAGTTAGAAGTTCTAGTGGAGGAGAACAGAAGTGTTCACACAGCACTCCCACACACGCACAGACTAATGCATTCAACTTGTTTTTCCCTGTGAGCATTTGGTAGCACAGCGGTATGAGTTGGGATATTCTTGTTCATTTTTTTGACGTAGTTGGCCATGATCTGGTGTAAAAAATATGACAAATAACTCATCAGAGAGGAACTGTTGGCGGTGAATGTGTAAATATCAATATATTCAGTACTGTATGCACCGTAAAATGTTGTTGTTTAATAGCTAAATGACATATAGAAGGTACTGTAGGAGTAACTGTCACACAAATTAAGTTATGAGAGCGTCACTACTGGCATCAACATCATTGTTTCCATTTGCCCTGCCACCTCCTCACCACCAAAACGGCAACAGTTAATGGAAGGGAAGACCAGACATAACTGCTATAACTTTATTGGAGAGATCCTTGACCCCTAGATGCTAGGGTGATGTATGTCCCTCCCAGTCTCATTACTTCCCTGGTGCTCGCAGATACCAGCCAGCGATCGCGGCAGCGTTATCTCCCTATCTTTAATTTAGAAATGCTGCCGAACTGCACACAGGGTAGATGGCTATCCACGCAGGGTGTCTGTCTAGCCCTCACATGCTTGTACCCTCTGCATTGTCTCCTCTCACTCTATATGGGTGTGTTCTAATTGCTTATAATAGATCCCCTTCCCTGTGCCCTTCTCCTAATGACCACCGATAGCTGAATAGACCTTAAGAGGTTTCCATCATATTTGTTTTCAGCTATCAAGGCTTTTACAGATCATTGGTTTGTTCTTCAGAGGTATTGAGGAATACAGTATGTAGAGGAAATATAGACGCCCTGCCTGAACAATGCTGTTATAATGAGCTACGTGTTGAATTAGTATCTGTTGCTGTGGCTGATGCATTACATACTTTACAGGTGAAAAAACCTGTCTTGTCAACTGCACTTGGCCATACAAGGATAAATAATCATGTTTATTATGGCCGTCTAGATACTTGAAGCTCTGAAAAGGCGATTTGGGAGGACGAGAAATAGATTGTGTTGAGGGATTCCTTGAGGTGCCTCAGCCATGATGGAGCATCAGTAACAACGTCCTTAGGGGGTTCATCTTTGCCTTTTTACAGCATTTGCCTTTCACACGGCTGCGAGGCAGAGAAAAGAGTGCAATTTGTCTAAAAGGAAGAGACTCCAATCGATAGGAGTTTCATTACAGTTATGTTTTCATACTTGAGCAGAGGTTGGGTCCAGAGGAACGATGAGTGATGCTCTAACGTCCCCTGTCCCTTCTCCCGTCCCTTGCTCCTGAGGCCTGTCAGCCCAACGACTCGGCAACGTCGGGATACGTTTGGGCACTGGGTCCTAATCCACCTCTCTGGCATGTCCCCAGCCAACAGCAGCTGTCCAGTGTGTCATAGTGGATTTCAATCTCTGCCCAGACTTTGCAGCGGTGAAATACCGGAAGGTATGATCTTTCTGAGGGCTGCACTTATTGAATCATTGAATCATCTTTCAGTCTCTGGTCGCTACTAGAGGTAGAGGTAAGCAGCTTATGGACCTGGCAGTCCTATGTGTGGGGGTCTTGACTTCTAAGCTGTTAAAGTGAATAAATGAGAATTTCAAGGAATATTTGCTTAAATATGCCGTTAAGTTTGTCACTTGGTTGTGAATTTGAACCGGTAATGCTAGTTTATCATGTTTTAGATTCCACAATGCGTGGTCACCATGGGTGCTTCAGAAGCCGGAAAAAAGTCTCAGATGCCCATACATTTCTCTGTCTATAACTGAACCGCCCCTTAACCTCAGAGATTGATCAAAATGATGGGATTACCCTGAGACAGAAGTCTAGCGATCCACCCCTCTCGTCATGACCTAGAAGACTCCTCCAGTATGGATGGGCTCGAGCACACAGTTGATGGACAGTAGTGTTGCTGTAATCCTTCATTCCTCTCCCCTCTGTGTGGACAGGTGGCATTAAGCTGATGGAATCACACCTTTTTCCATTACTGTAACTGGGTATAGGTCTCTCTTTCTCCCTGCATCGTTGGTAGGACATGCACCCAGCTCACACGGACCCTGAGTCATTTATTCCATCGTCGTCTTTTGCCACATTCCCGCCATGTTATGTCAAAAGGTGTGATGAATGTTAAATGCCATAGTCATTTCACAAGCCATATTTGCTGGCAATATTTGTGACTTCATACGGCAGTTGATGTTGTGACGATGTAAGAGTCTTTGGAGTCTAACTCAAGGTTGAGGCCTGGGTTCCTGTTCTGAAACCACCGCCCCGCACAGTATTCCTGATAAAGCTTCAGAGCAGAGATTGCCCACTGTATAAAGCGTAAACACAAAAGCACTTGTATGTTAGCTTTACATCTACGGTGATTTATGGTTTTGTGTGTATTTTTTCCCCCCATTGATGTCTGGTTTTCTTATCACAGCACCAGCAGAGGAAACATTCGGCTCCTCCTGTGGTCTGATAAGACCAACTTTTGCATTTTCTGCTTTATTGCTTTCATCACTTATTTATGTATCGTTATTGTGTTATTCTAGTGATTCATGTTCTCTTCATTGGAGGTAAATGGCAATAAGAGGCATAGTCTCATGTACGAGGATCCAGCTCATAATTCATGTTTAAAGGGGAGAATGAGGGCTTATGTTGCCCTTATCTTAGCTAGTATCTTATCACATACTGCTGTCTGAGACCGTTCTCGTTTTGACCTTAGTTGAATTGAGACAAGTGTCCCTCAGGCAACACTGTTACCAAATGAGTCCTTTTATCTGGTGTCTCAAGAGACTGGCTTTGTCGCTGTGGTGGTCTTCTGAATGAAGCTTTGATGTGCTCAGCTGTTGGGTCAGATGAGAAACACAACAGCCTCCTCAAACCCCTGTCAGATACACCCATGTGTTCCACGGGTCAAATCAGTTCACTGACGTCAGCATCAGAGAGAGCCTACTTTGTTTATATAAAGTGTTTACCTATGAGACTTCCGAACATTCTTCTGGTTCCTTTACAAAATTGTACGTTAAATAATGCAATGAAATGTTGTTGGACTGCGTGTGTTCTTTTTAATATTGATAGTTTTTGACGTTTTTTTTATCGAAAGGCTTTTCTTCTTTGGTTAAAAGAATATACTTTGTCTAGCCCCTTTTCGTCATGTTCTGAACTGTGTCTGCGTGTGTTTGTGGTACACAAACCACAAACACACGCTGTGGAACAGAAAGTTTGTTAGTGACTATGACCTCATTCCATGTGAGATACACCGGTGACGCTGCTGTGACACAGGGCCGAGGCTGGCAGCCATCTTGTGCCAAGTGCCTTCAGAGTTATCTGGTGATGAGCCATGGAACGAGCAGATAAAACCATTCTGAAGGGGAAATGATTCTGTTCGTAATCAGATTATTTACGTGGCCCACTGAGGAAGATTGATGTCTTATCCGTGGCGCTGGATTCCAATTCTGTATGCCTCGACACAGATAAACAATCAGACTCTTGTCTCCTGAGGTTTTTAATTGTGCGTGTGTCTAAGTCATTTGTGTGTGGCGGGAAAAACAGATTTTACAATGTGTGTCTGTTGGTGTGTTTATTTGACAACTGAAACAGCCCTGTTTAAGAAGAAAGGCACTGTCACTCTCCCAAGAATTTTCTCGACTGTTTTTCATGGCTGTTAAATGCCAGACATCTGCTCTTGCATCCCGTGACTAGAAAGTGAAGAGTGGAGCTCAAGCAGGGATAAAAAAAACTGCTTCTGCTCCTTTCTTGCTGGGAGCCATGTTTTCCAGTTTCAGCATTCTGAGAATGAGGAAGCGACCATTTTGACTGAGAACACAAAGTAAGCTGTTGATGTCAAACCTCATGTTGTATTTCAAGCAGTATACACTGTTTGTGTGGATATTGATCTCAAGTTGCCCTTTATTGCAAGCTTTTTCAGTAAAAAAAAAAAGAAATAGGCCTGTAGGCTACACATTTCCAGGATAGCAATTTAAACATTTTAAAAAGCAATTATCAATTTTTATATCAATTTGGTGAGGAGTAGGCAATTTACCTATAGTAAAATGTAAATATTCATTGATTGCTTAATAAAATAGCTGTATTACCAAAATGTATTAAAATGTATGACTCGTTCCTTGGAAAACTAAATCAGAGCTAATGACTGATACTGTAGGACTACCCAGAGGACACGGCATGGAACATTTCAAGTTTGATATTATTATTAATTATTCCACAATTATGATATTAACAGTATTATGCTCTTAGAGAGTTGCTATTACACCACAGTCTTCACATATAGCTTTATATATGATATATTACCCACTTCATATGTCTTGCTGAATCCTATAGAGTGTGTCATTGGAATTCAGTGGAGGAGAAAGCTTCACCGGGTCTTTAAATAGACAAGGCGTGATGCTACCAGGTACAAACCTTGCATGTTACTGCTGTCAGAAAGTGACACAGTTGATGTACATTGACGGCAGCTGCTTCTGTAGCTCGCACATTCCACACCTCTCTCCTTGTCTCCTGTACAAGTCCACCTCTCTCCTTGTCTCCTGTACAAGTCCACCTCTCTCCTTGTCTCCTGTACAAGTCCACCTCTCTCCTTGTCTCCTGTACAAGTCCACCTCTCTCCTTGTCTCCTGTACAAGTCCACCTCTCTCCTTGTCTCCTGTACAAAGCACACATTTCTTTGACAGTCAGCTCTCACATTCCATGGAAGAGAAAACATTTTTTGTCTCTGACTTGTTATCTTGCTGAAATCCCGATACCGGAGGTACAAACTAAAACTGAGTGAACTCTGGAGCGAGATCAGAGACGTCTTCTCCTCCTCACTTTAGCAGCTCATCTTATTATCTGGTGAAATGGCAAGGTTACAGTACCTACAGGTGCACAGGAGAAAGTTCTAACCGTAGCAGCCTTTTCATCCTGTAACCAGGCTTCTACACAGGCTAGCTGCACTGCAGGAATCTCATCAGTTCCACTCAGGAATAAACATATTCTCATCTAGCGCGTTTTGGAGAGATTAAGAAGGTAAAAAAAAAAAAAACCCTGGAGCTTCAACATGATTTCGGATGTGTTAAATGAACTTGGGAGATACTGGATCCTTGGGTGGAGGGAAACAACCTTGGTTATCTCTGGCATTAATATAAAATGTATGAGGAGGTTTTAGACTGGTCTCCTGCAGAGCGCTGAGAAGCTTCTTTGTCAGTCAACACACGTCTGGCATAAATCTCTCACTCCTCTTTCTGTTGCCACCTTGAACCTGCCGTCATCCCCCCCATCAAGCTGCTGCACTATCACTTTCCCTTCTCAAGACTTCTCCGTTCAACGTGCTGAAGAAAAGTTATTTTGAATAGTGTTTGACTCGGTCTCACGCTAGATATACAGTGGAGAACGAGGAGGGGAAGGAGGGGGAGAGAGGACGCTCGCATCAGAATCATGATGAGACTGAAGAAAACTGGGTGTTTACCGGGTTGGTTTAAACACCAAAAGGAAATGGGTCAGCGAACCACTCAGGGAAGAGGAAGTCGTCCGAATGACAGGAAGTACATCTTTCAGTGACTTTGTGCCGTGGTTATTGTGTCCTGTGCAGCTGTCTAAATAGTTGGTATTGCAAAGGGTATAGTTGGTATGCTGATAAGGGAATAACAGTTATTCAACAAACTCACCCAGGCATTTGTTCCTGGCGGACTCTCTCCACCAGCTTTCAGGAGTAACATGACTGTGATTGTATGTCCTTTGTATTCTTTTGGACAGACTTCCTTTCTTCATTCAAGTCCTTTGACAGATTGATGCTAACCGTCAACATAAAATTCGCGTATTAAGTGAAAGGTTCAGTAGTTGAGATTGAATATGTCAAATCATTTCAATACACTCATTTCCCACGTAATATATATATTTGTAAAGGGTAGAAATAAAGTGATTCCTTCTAGGTGGTAGTACAATTGAACAGGTAATGAATTCAGCAAAAAAAAATTATAATAGCTATCTGTCTTTTAATGAGTGGAGCCATTTTACAGGTGAGCCGTCAGTCTCTGACATGCTGTGATTCATGAATTCTGTGAATAGACACTAATGAGCAGCATATTTCAATCAGTCCAAGGATCAGAAGCGGGGCCTTTTTCCTGCTTTAGATGGCCATGGAAAATTACCAGTCAAATTATAGGATGCCTTGTCTGTTTTTAAGTTCAAATAGCCACTTTCCGAAATATCAAAGGAGCGTCGGCGTTGTGATTACTTTCACTGGCCTCGGTAATTTCAAGTACTTCACAATGTATGCACAAGTCATTCGTTTTCCCCTCTTTTTTCCGTGAATGTTTTGTGGAAGGGTTTGTCGGTACGTCATGCAGAGCTGACGATGTTCAGTTCCAACTGCTCAGCCCTCGACTCCAAACACTGGAAATACGTTTTTACCTCAAACCGTAAAATGCTCATATCTAGATGAATTGTACCTCTCGCCTCAAATTGCCTTCAGCGATTAAATCATAGGATTACTAAGTCATATTCTTTGAGAGTGTATTGATTTATTGATGGATGTTCACAGTCCTGTGTCTTCCCTGGTCATGCAATTACTTAGAGGACAGCTTGACGTGATGTGAGTGATGCCATTTGATAGAAATGACGCTGTCACACAGGAGAGCACCGCATATCAGGTGTTGTTTTAATTTAGCCCTTTAGTTTTATGCATTATATGCACACATCATATAAAGTCATAAATCTCACCCTTACAGTACCCAATAACGTATAACGTCATAACATCTTCCATCTTTATCTTCAACTCAAAATGGCTGGCTTGTTTGCGTATTGGGCTCCTTCTCTTGTGTAATTGAGCTCAATAGGTATTAAATGTTACCTCGTAAATCAGAGGCGCTCGCAGGCTTTGAGTCGCGGTTGGGCTCGCCCTCTGTACGCAAACATTTACCCCCGGTCTCCCGGCCAGCAGCGCACCTGACGCAGCCAGGGGAAACCAGGATCAGGGGAAACCAGGATCAGGGGAAACCAGGATCAGGGGCCTCAACGGAGCTGCCCTGGCCAGCAGCGCACCTGACGCAGCCAGGGGAAACCAGGATCAGGGGAAACCAGGATCAGGGGAAACCAGGATCAGGGGAAACCAGGATCAGGGGAAACCAGGATCAGGGGAAACCAGGATCAGGGGAAACCAGGATCAGGGGAAACCAGGATCAGGGGAAACCAGGATCAGGGGAAACCAGGATCAGGGGAAACCAGGATCAGGGGAAACCAGGATCAGGGGAAACCAGGATCAGGGGAAACCAGGATCAGGGGAAACCAGGATCAGGGGAAACCAGGATCAGGGGAAACCAGGATATGGGGCCTCAACGGAGCTGCCCTGAGCTGCCGGAACCTGTTCAAGGGTTTGAGCTTAAAGCTATTATGAGGCCAAGGTGAGCCTCTATGATTTTGCTTTTCATGGCCCCTTGAATTAGGCCTAACATCAGTCAATGCTGGTGGTTCACCCTCAGTCTTCTTAGCATGAATTAATCAGTGGGTTTATTTCTTGTGTTTGACAGTGAGTCATCTTGACCCTGACCAACGCATGTCCTCTTCCTTAGTCATCTGTGTGAAGAACAAACTTCGACAAATATTCTCTTTGTCCTCAATTTTGACCCAAAATGGAGTACAGTTTATGCAGCTCAAGGTGCTTTACATAAAATCAATAAAAACAATAATACAAGTAATAAAATAAAACCCTTCTGAACACAGGCCGCAGTCTGCGGTATCTCGAGCCACAGTCTTTGCGGGTTCCCAATATAAATAAAAATGTAACTCAACAAAAGCTGCAAGTTACTCATTTTGTACTGAGTAAGATTATGTAACAATGATGAATTGCTCCTGTATCAAGTGAATTATTTTAATTAACCTCTATTTTGAGACAGTCACTTCTGAATTAGAAGAGCATATGTCAAGCGGAAAAAAATATCCGGTAATAAACTAATTTGATTAATTCAAGATTATTATACCGTTCATGTAGTCACTCAGGAATTAATTTGCCACATTTCACAAAATATCAAGATTACTTGTACCTTATAGACTTACCATACTGGGCCATGTTAGGACCTTGATAATTCTGTTATGCAGTGTCCATTGGTGGTTCTGTTGATTGAAGATTTGAAGAACAGATTTCTTAGCAGTCAATATGGAGCTTGAAAGCTATTCACACTCTTCCTGCAATGGTCTGTTGAGTTAGTTTTTTAAAGGGCAGAGACCTGGTGGATGTCGAAATATTTCACATACCAAACAAGGATTCGTTCTTTGTTTATCTTGTAACACGTACGCACGTAGCAAGATACAGATTTGTCCCACAGACACAATAGATGCTGAAAAGGTTCAATACCTACAAAATTAACTTTGATGAGGTCTTTGTTTTTGCACGCTCTGCATAATAGAGATACCGTGTGAATGTGACCAAAGACAGAGCAGAAGGACCTTTTCTCCATTATTCAAAAAGTTATTTTTATAATTTAGCAGTTAAAGTTTCTGGAGGTTAACAACAGTGAACTGCCATCAACTTTTCCCTTTTGTGTTTCCTCCGCAGCTTTCATGCAAGGGCAGTCAGAAATGATGGAACAGTTGTCGTCTTTTGAAACAACCGTCTGTTCAGCCAAATAACTGTTTAGTTGGAAGGCAAGAGGAGGGAAAACAATCTGTTTTGGAATGGAGGAATGCAGAACAGAGAGTCTGCGCTGGCTTGGGCTCTGTTCTGATATTCTTGAATGCACAAATCCCCACCTGTTCTCAGGGCGGATTAGCGCAACGGTTTTCTATTGGTCCGCTTTTCATCACAATCTGAAAATTTGGCCACTAAAGGCCTTGTAACTATTGTTGAATTACAAGATAGAATAATAGTTTAATGTGCGGATAATCTTTGTTCATTCTCTCCAAATACTCATAATAGGCAGGTATTGTATGGCCTAAATGTTGGACTTGGGTCAAAATCAGTTGGCCACACGATGCAGCAGTGAGAGCTAGTAAGGAAGGGGGACACAAACCCAAAGTATTGCATCGAGCTTTCATAGATAAAACCTTCCATTTGTCAACTCTTCGCGTCGTCTTTCACATTTCATTTTGGAGTAACAATGAAAGGATCTGAGCTCCATTGCGTTTCATCTCTGTGAAGTGAAACGCAAGTGTTGTCTTTTTTTTTTTTTTTAACTCGGTCAAAGTATCAAACATGACTCAAAACCGAAGCTGTAACTTTTGTGAGCTTTTGGTGCTTTGAACAACTTTTTGTTGAAATCCTTTTTTACCAGGCCCCTTACCTCTCATAGGAATACCCCACTGAGTTCACTCAGATGCAGAATATAGCGACATTGTTGTAGCTTAGTAGAAGGGCACAAACAACCGCAGAAGACACTAAGCAGACACAACTGAAATGGTACGAGAGAAGAATTGAGATTGAGGTGGTTTAAGGGGTGGGAGGATGGAGGGGCGGAGGGGGCAGGATAAGGTTTCATAAAGTGAGACAGACCGAGCAGGGAGGAGACACAGATGCAGTGATGGTGAATCGAAGACGATGCATCTGATAGTGCATGACCAGTCGACCAGAGGAGGTGGAGGACGGGCAGAGAAAGACCATTTAGAAGGAGAAAGACGTTAGAGAAAGACAAAAGGATTGAATAAAAAGAGAGAGAGAGAGAGAGCGAGGCTGCAGAGACATGGTGAATGCCTGTATATCAGCGTAGATCATCACTCCTAGTTTCAGTCAATGGGCCCAAGCCGTCCCTCTACAGATGGCCGGAGCAAAAGGCAGGGCTGGGTGAAGGGGTCGCAAGGCCAGGTGGACGCAATCAAGCAGCCTAATGGAATGTAAATCTGGGAGGCGTCAGGACCCGGAGCAGACATCCTGCGCTCGGTTATGCCCACTGCACGCCGGCAGAGTGCAGGTGCACATCGAATGGCACCCCTGCGACACGAGGGGAGGGCGGAGGGATGCGACATCTGCATGCCGAATTGGAACAATTGAGCGCGGGAAGCGAGGGGGCAGGTGAGAACACCGTCGAGATCATTCAGAGCTGGCATGTGTCATCGAGGGGGAAATTACACGATGGCTGTTCACGCTCTGCCTCCCCGAAAATCTCTGGATGAAAGAGTGAGAGCCTCGCAACCGTGCGTTTTAGGTGCGGCGTAATTATCCTTGGGCTGGCGCGCGGGGGGGGGGGGGGGGGGGGCAGGAGAGATTGTGTGGCAAAGGGAGGGGGTGCCAGGGTAACGCTGTGTGTGAGGTGGTTCAACCAACACGTGGGCACACTGTGGGCCCCTGCTGCTGCCTGCTCCATTCAGCCTTGTCTGAATATCCCCACCCACATGGAGACCTGGGGGTGGAGGTCTGTTTTCCTGAGATTCTGATACCTTGGCAAGGAGAGGGAGAGGGAGAGAAAGAGAGAGAGGGAGAGAGAGAGGTACTTGAGCATCTGTGATGTTAAAGAATTAACGACTAAATGTCTAAATTCAAGGTTGTGCATCTGTGGCAAAGAGCATGAGATAAATCACTTAGCAGCACATCACCAGCATGGGTATCAAAGAGAGGACAAGAGGGAGAGAGGTAAAGGGAGAGAGAGGGAGAGACTGCGAGTGTGCGACACTTACAGGATAAATATTGCATTCCTGACATCAACTCTGCATTCCAAAAGATGTAGGCGACACGGAGTGTCTCGGTTGTGACATCCCTGTCAGACGGATGCTGGGGTGGTTACGATTCCCCACAACCCGGTGTGACATTGGAAACCTTTTTTGGGGGGAGGGGGGGGGGGGTGGAAAAAGATGCTCTCTAAGTTTCAGCTGTGACTCCCGCCCCTTGTCTTCGGCAGCCAATGCGTGGCATTCCTGCACCAACACCGTTAGCTTGTCCCTGTCTCCAGTCACCGGCTCCACAGCCCGTCTGTGCCAGGGATGTATGCAGGCATAACTGTTACTCAGTTTTATCAGTGTTTGCTCACCTCTGCTGAAAGTGAATGCAGCAATGGGCTTCCTTTCTTTCTGGATGAGCTGTCTCGATGTACGATCAAGTTTGCATATTTGGAAACCCTTAATTCGTAGAGGGATTATAGTATTCCGAAAGGGCTATCTAGGCAGTGGTTGATAACACACTGTATCAATGTTCGGAAAGTCGTTGGATAGGTCTCTCTTCCATAAGAGCTTGCTTATCACTCTGGCGTTCCAGACCAGCCGGGTAAACAGGCTTGGAAAAACAATGTTTCTTTCACACTGCTAGTCCTTTAGTTTAGACTTTGGTGAAACAGGTTTGATCTGAGTTGTGTTGAGCGTTGATTGTGCGGGGAGAAAAGATGGGTTGGAGTCAGACCCTTATGAACTGATTTGCAGTGGATGCAACCTGGATGGAACAAGACACAGAAATATGATGCTCAGCAGACTGCACCATACAGGCAACACAGACATATAGTATGCACACACACACACACACACACACACACACACCTACACCTCATCCTCAGGTGATAAGTGCCCATCATTGATCTCCATCGAGCTGCAGCATCAATGCCTCAAACTGCAAATCCTTCACTGTTATTCTTGCGGCGGATGCCATATGGTTAGTACTTAGTGCCACCTGCCCCTTGGTGCCAACCAGGGGAGTTGGAGGGTTGGCTTGGGGGGCTGGCACGGTGGGTGCGGCGGTGGGGAGTAACCCAGCAGGCTTCAGAATAGGCCTAATGAAGCTCTCCGGTATCTTATTCATTTAGCTACAACAGCTTCTTCACTCAGCAACTGATATGGGATGGCTTCCCAAATCCTAAATGAGGACATTTGCCTGAGTGGAGTTGCAAAGGCCTCCCAATATACTTTCACGGAAGCCATGTGAGGAAAAATAATGTGATTTCCTGTACCCAATATCTCAATATTTACAGTAGTTGCTGCTACTTGCAGTTATCTCAGTAACATATAGCTACTTAACACTTCAATAATTGGAGACAAACAACGTAAATATCACTTCCAGGACCAAAAAAATATGTTTTTTTGTTCTCACTTCGTGAGCTGTTAACGCAGAGATGCCGTCAGATATGAAAAGCTACTGTATTCTTGTTGATGTTATTGTCCCTCCTGATGAGAATTCTTGTCTTGCTGATTAGAAAATCCATGGCAATGAGTTTTCTCTCAAAACATTATCATATCCAACATCAGAAAAAATGCTTTTCTCATCAGGATCGTCCTGAAGGACGAAGCCATATCGTTATGTCTACAAAGTTGAATTTGGTACAGTGGATGATTGAAATGCAGTTCTATTGTTTGCTCTTTCATGTCTGAGATATGAATACTAATTTACCTCTTTTGGACTTATTTTGAATGTCACCTATTTTTTTAACAGATGATCATTATTTCCTTGTGGTCTTCTAGTACCTCACCGTCGAATTTGCAATATCTGAGTTGGCAATCTGTGAAAGCAGCCTGTCTGTTTCCTGTGAAACTGTGTTTAAACTTGATCGTATCCTCATACCAGAGTAAACTCGCTGCGACGGTACCAGATCAATACGAGGAGCAGCACACTGTCCGTCAAACGACACTATCGCTTCTGAAACATCAGCAGGTGTCAACTCATACATTGTTTAGAAGCATCCTATTGACATAACCTCTCTCTGACGGGGAGAACAATGAATGTCAAATGGAAAACCACACGTAACGGACGCGGCTGAACTGCCTGAGAATCTGATTGTTTGTCCTGCTATAGCTAACCAACACATTACACCTTTACCAGACTTTGACACCACCCTGTGTCTTTTAATAGGCATCGCTGGAATCCTAAAGCTGCAGTTCCAGCTTCCACAGAACAATGATGGAATGGGTCTGGTAATGAGCTGGCTCCTCTACACTCCTAATTGCTCCCCGGCCCAGTCTCATCACTGAGGGACCTAATTGGCCATCACTGCCCAGGCATGATGTGGAGCCTGAAGCTGACTTTAGCCCTAGTCCTGCCCTCAACAAACACTACTGATGATGGTGCTGTGGCTGTTGCTAAGATGCTAGTAGGGAAAGCATGCTTCTGTTGCTAAGATGCTAGCAGATAAAGCATGCTGCTGGTGCCATGATGCTAGCAGTACTTTGGTGTGGTACGGTGGGACTCACAGCAAGAAGGTCCTCGTATCGTTTCCCCGCTTAGGGCACTGCTCAGTGCTCGGAGTTCTCCCTGTGCTCACAAGGGTTTCCTCTGCATAGAACCCCGGATGTGTGTCTGGCCAGGACTTGAACGCCCGATCAGGGTTGCAAAATTCCGGGAATTGCTAAGATGCTAGCGGAAAAGCATGAAAGAAGTTCTACTTTGTGTATTGTGGCTGATAATGAACCTTGTTTAGCCTTCAGGTCTGGGTTTTGATCTCCAGTCAAGGGAACGTTGGTGCTTAAGACCACAGATTGCTGTACGGTCTGTGGCGTGTAGGTAGCTTTCCTCTTGGACCACTGGAAACATGGCTGGGCTGAAGATTCTCCTGGGTTCACTGTTGGCGTCCATGCAGTCCCTACAAGATGAGTCTTCAGCTGCTGGCAATCAATTCCTCTCTCCTAATGTTGAATGCATTTGCCTCATGAATACCAAAGTGCATGAAAAGATGGAGTGAGGCAGAGGAGAGAATCTACTCATCTCGGCACATTCCCCGTCTTTCTCTGAAAGATGATCCCCCTTGCTTTAGTGAAACGACACAGATCGCTGCACAACTCCAACAGAATACGACAGCGACTCCAGATCGGAGACGGGGGTTTCGGAGTCTGTGTCGATGCACTCCCGGCTTGTCAGCGGAACATCAACAAGCAGATGACTTGGAATGGTTTTTCTCCACTTCAGCAGTAATATATGCATTGTTATTAGATTTTCTTTGTTTATACGAAAGATAATCAGAGTTTGGGCTCAGTACTTACTGTGCTGTGCAGGGTGTGTGTTTGTGCATCCTTCATCCTTTTTTTTATGTGTGGTTCTGAACAAGGAGAACGGCTTTGGGGGTGAACAACGCCACTCAGTGCGTCCTTGGGAAAACTTGCATCAACCCCATGAAAAAAAAGGACAACCACACATAATGCAGTATTGATTGGTGCTTAAATCAGTCTGATAACAGCTTTGTCAAATCAGCTCTTTTAACAATCAGATTAGAGCTTTTAGTGCAATCGATCAAGAGGGATTTCAAATCTATGAGATGACAGCTATGCTGGAACCCATAGCTGTCTGTCCAAAGCTTGGCCGCCCGTGAAAGGAGAATAAGCCAACATTTACAGTTCGCGGCCTCAGTCATTTTAGACCGTGTTCTCTTAAATGCTGAAAAGAATTGAAACCAACTACTGGAACAGCAGCATGAATATAGTGGAGAATAATAAACATGGTCATTAGTGTCAGGACCTGCGTGGGAAGAGTGTGTTCAGTTTTGGTATTTAATGAGGTTTCCTGCCTTGGGGGCCAAGTGAAGGAGAGGACCACTGTGACCCACCAGACAATCAGGAAGGGGGTGGGAGGGGGCATTCTTCAACACTTCTTCGACTGCATGGATCATGAAAGTCAGTTTATTCCATTTGTCCATTTATTGACATTCTGTCCATGCATTTGCCTACCAAGCCAGAAGAATGAAAGATGGAGGTTAACGTTAAGAGCATCGGTGAGGAGTGCCTCCCCTGAGAGGTGCCATGCCATTAAGTGCTGCCATCATGTGGTCAGGTGAATTAAAGAGAATCCTATGCAAATAACACAACATGGATGGTAGGACAGTTCTTTTCAGGGGCGTTAGGTTAGTGTGCACCTGGGATGCATAAGCTGCACTTTGAGACTCCCCTCACCAGTTTTGGCATGAAGTAGCCAGAGAATGGAGATATTCGGTGGTAATTGCAGGCGTTCTCCATGCTCAACTGAAAGGGACTCTCCTGAGCTATTATCCTGGTTGCCAAGTCAGCACGAGGCGACTGTGAGACTGTGTGCGTGCTTCTCTCTGGGGCTTCCTAATTGGCTGTGTTATTGCAGACCTGGGCAGGGTGAAGGCAGGAAGAGGAGGGGAGAGCTGGGCTTAGGTCTCTAAGACTGTGAGCCTCAGTGCCTGACCCTCCTCCCTGGGGCTGGATGTTCACAGCTGCTCCCTCCAGAGAAGGTGACCCACCACTGCTTCCCTCTCCCTGCTGCTCCCTGTGGACCTCCATCCTCTCTTCCATCCCTCCATCCCTCACTGCCTTCCTCTTTCTGTTTCTGTCCTCCGCTCAGAGGTCACTTTCCACACAGCATCCCAGAGCTCTCTCCCTCTCTCTCTTTCTCTCTCTCTCTCTCTCTCCCCATCTATCCCTCCTTCGGCACCCATCCGTTGGCCCAGCATGGAATCTCTAATGCTCTCCGCTCTGCACATTTCCACACTTCCTCATGAGGAATACCAACACCTCTTCACTATCTCACCTCACTGTCATCCCCACACACAGGATCTTTCACACTGCAGGGCCCCACACTCACTGGGCTTTTAGAAGTGAGAAGGGAGGAGGACGTGACGGTGGTAATAGAATAGGCCGGTGTTATTTTGGGGGGCGGTCTGTCACGGACGCACTTGACATATTTACCAATAGTGATGGTCTCTGAGCATTGTAATGCTGACGAATCCTTTCATGGGTTTAGGAATAAATTATGGCTCCGAGCACTAGCTGGGAGCTTTTAACAGACATGGAGAGATAGGGAGACAGAGAGAGAGAGAGAGAGACCTTGGAGCCTGGATTGGGGTTATGCAGACTGGGAGTTGACACTGTCAGGGTTAAGTATAACAGGAGCAGCCAAGTCCCTACATTCTTGACCTATTTTCCAATCCAGCTCATTATCGTTCTATGCTGGGAAAGAGCTGTTTAATCAGTCCATTTGCTGTTGGTGCTGCCATGTTCATGACACAACTGGGCATGGATGAAAAGGAAGTTTGGAGGGGAGGGGGGAGTGGCAGCAGCATGGAAGTACATATTTTTCAAAACAAGTTTGTAACTGTAATATTTCTAAAGGCTTTTAAACTCCATACTTCATTAAAGTTCTTGAGCCTCTTCCCTTACACGGAAAGAGCTTTTGAGCTGTCATCTTCAGGGCTTTTCCGTTCTGTGTAAACACGACTTGTAAGTCCATTGCTGGTAATACATTTGAAAACGAGAGTATGTTACGGACACCACACCCATTTTGACAAGATAATCGTTTTTGTACATATAAATTAGGCAGATATGCATGCGTTCTGTTCTCAAAGGGAAGTGATTTGTGACTCGGTGTGCTCGTGGTTCTTCTGAGATCTATAAAATCCTCAACTGATAAACAGGCCCTCCTTTTTTCTTCAACCAAACATAGCCTGGTAAGTTTCTTTTTCACCAATGTTTTACCACACTGCATGGTAAACATGAAAGCGAGGAAAAAACACGCAATATGGAAGAAAAGTGAGTCCTAGTTCAACTTTCGGATGTCTTGCATCGTCGTGTTGAGCCTTGAAAGTAATACTTCATCCTAAAGTAAAAATCTGCTATCATGTGCCGTTTTGATCAAGGTTCTAATGACACGTTAGATACAAACATGCCCGAATGACAGACAAAGAGAGCAAGGATGCCAACCGTCTCAGCATTGATAGCCGACCTGCGGTGGATGTTTTTGATATGAAAGGACCACCACATCTGCTGGGGATGAATGCCCACAGATTTCAGAGTGAAAAGACTGACTGAATGTGTGTCTGTTTGGGCTGTTTAGGGCTCTTGTTGGTTTCTGATGCAACATCAGGAACCATTATGCAAGGCTTGAATTCATCATCTGGATGTTTGTGGATCGGAGCCCCCCTGCTAAGAGCACAGAGAAAGAGCGATGCCATGATTGAGTTACATATTTCTAAAGTTACAATACCCAGCTGGAGCGTGTTTGCCGAAACACATCAGGGATTGGCCAACTCAATACTTTGTGTGGCAAACTCGCCCTGAAAGGATGGTTTTGGCTTGTGGGACTACAGTTTCTCCTGTGATGAAATTCTAGATCCTTGGCAAATAGCTACTTCACCACCCTGCACGTTTCCTCCTAATTTCATCACTCAAAATGTCATCGCTCAGAGCATCACAAATTACTTCAGATTTGTATTTAAAAAAAGAAACGGTTCCTTAATCATGTAAAAGAATTCCTATTTGTTCTGTTTTTCGAGCTCAGTGGCTTCCTCCTGCCACACCAGTAAAACCAGCCACAGAGGTGAAAGCAATCATCTAAAAGCACTCAGTGGAGCCGGAAACTCGATCACGTTTCAACCTGGACACATTCATTACAAATGCGGCA